>NC_136061.1:908710701-908925420 GCF_964261635.1 Lissotriton helveticus
CCGTTCCTTTCGTGTGAGAGCTGCGGTTATCTGGAATTCTCTTCCGGTTGAGATCCGACTCTTGGAGGATCTTCTACAGTTTCGTAGGGCTATCAAGACGTTTTTGTTTTAACTGTTAAGCAGGTTCTTGTTCATATCTGTTTTCTTCTGCTCCTGCTGTTAACGGTGTTGTGTTTCACCTTGTCTTGCGCCAGGACGCTCCTTTGCTGGAGCAGCTGTGCGCACAATAAATACTGTTAACATAACATAACATTACATCTCATCCTCCTGTTTCAACACCCTCTGCATGCTCCGAAAGATTTACAGGTAGATCCCCACCGACACTAGAAGAACAGTCACCCAGGCCCTCATCAGCAGCAGACTAGACTACGGAAACGCGCTCTACGTGGGAATCCCGGCCAAACTGCTAAAACGACTGCAACGCATACAGAACGCCTCTGCACGCCTGATCGCTGACATCCCTTGCCACAGCCACATCACACCCCACCTGAGAGACCTGCACTGGCTTCCCATAAACAAGAGGATCACCTTCAAACTCCTCACCCACGCACACAAAGCACTCCACAACACCGGACCAGATTACCTCAACAAACGTCTCACCTTCTATACCCCGAACCGCCAACTCTGCTCCGCCGATCTCACCCTCGCCACCGTTCCCCGCATCCAGAGAGCGAAGACGGTGACAGATCATTCTCCTACCTCATCGCCAAGTCCTGGAACACCCTCCCCATCCTCCTACTGCAGACCGAAGACCTACTAACCTTCAGGAGGCTACTCAAGAACTGGCTGTTCGAGCAGTAGCAGCACTCCCCCCCCCCCCCCCCCAGCACCTTGAGACTCTCACGGGTGAGTAGCACGCTTTACAAGTGTCTTAATTGATTGCTCGCCTGACCCTGGTGTCCACTGGAGACAGGTACCTTGGCACACAAGGCTGTTAGAGCATAGAAATGTCCATATTCTATAAGAGACATTTTTAAGCAAGTTATGCCAAAACTCCCTTTACTAATGGAAAGGGTTTGGCATGGTGAATCCATTTATAGGAAACATCATGAGGCTGCACCACTGTAATCCACTATTGCAGCCCGAAGTAATGTCAACCACTTCCCCAGGTTAACCTATGGGAAGAGCAGGCCTGGTAGACAGTGTAAACAAACACCGGTATTCATCGCTACCTGGACGCACGTGTGCTATTGCACACACCAGCCTGCGTTGGCAGGTTGCACACATAATCTCCAGCACCAGGAATGCACAGCAGACTGGACAGGGGTTTAATTAATACATGTGTCACTGAGATGGCAGGAGGCACACACAATCCTGGGCACCATAGGTGCAGGTGCGCCTATACAGCAGCCAACAATGGCAAGAAACTCATGAGTTCACTCATGATAACGGCCACTGAGCACACACCGGTCTGCGATGGAAGGCAGGGCCATGGCTTACCTAAGCCCTAGCACCTTAGGTGCGAGTGCAAGCTCACAAATCAGCCCGGGCCAGCTGTACTTGGGTCAGCTCCCTTACATGTGTGATTGTGCACACCCAGCCTGCTGCGGCGGTCCCGGCACCTTGCCACGAACAACATAAGTGGACGGTGGACGAGTGCAGACAGAGGCCTGCTTCAGCAGGCCGTGCCCAGGGTGTTGTAACTCCGGGGATGCAGTTTTGCACTCACTGGCGCACTTTGGCAGACTAGGCACATATTCACATTGCCATAGGTGCCAGGGCACATCCCCTAGCCTGCCACTGCAGGCTGGATACATATTCGAAACAGCATAAGGGTCAAGGCGCACCCAGGTGCATAGTTAACACTTCTCTGGTACAAGTGCGCACTCCCTGGTTTGCATTGGCAGACCGGCCCATATTTCTAAACACCGGGTCAGCTCCTCTTCCTAGCCTATGTAGGAAGGCACAAGCTCTTTACCACTGACTTGACAGTGAGGACATGCTCAGGGCCCTGAGGCCACATGAGAGAATCGGCAACATCGCAGGAGTATCCCATGGTAAGAATCAAACTCAAAGATAGGGGAAGCCCCACGCGGGGGGTTCCTCCCACTTGTGTGTCTTTTGGACAGGGAATATCCATATGTACCTGCCTGGCCTTCAGCCTACCAGCCCCCTATGCACGTCAAGGCTGGCATGAGGGGTGACCTCATGGTATGGGACAACCCACTCAGGGTTGTCTGAGGCATAAGTGATGCCCCAAAGGCCTACAATGACGGGCCTGATACAGTGTTGAAAAGCTATCCGGCGGGTGGCAAACTCACTGTTACACACCTCTACTAGTGCCCTACCCATCCTGGGTATGTGATGTACCTATTTACAGGGCTCACAGAGGTACGGCACCTAAACCATTCATGGACCCCCTGCCCAATGCGGCGAGGCGGGTGCACGCACCTTCCCTCTGCAGTATAGTGAAAAGGTGCCCAGATTCATACTGTCGTGCAGAGAGAATTGGCAAAGAGTACGATAAAAAAGTAAAAAGGATTGGGGTAAATTCCCCTAAGAAGACCATGTTCAAGAGCATGTGTTTAAAGTTTATAAAAATAAATAAAACAAAAAACACTTAGAACCAACTGTGTCACAGAAGAAATTATTACAGGCACATGTGGACAATGTGTGCAGCTTTGGGAGTCACTAATAGTGAAGGAAGCCAATAGCTAAAGTTGACTGACCCGTTGCCCCACGCTATATGCTGCGGTTGTTTTGATCTTTTGAGAACAGCAATAATCTTACAAAACAAACCAGATCTAACAATGATCAGTTTTAGAACAATCCATGCTTTAGATTTTTTTGACCGCATTTTACTATAATTTTACTCAGTGTCACAGGAACTGATTCCCTTTCGGTGACACATACATATTCCTCTGACAGCTATCCGTATTTGAGATGTGCTCTCCTATTAATTCTATGGATCACTTTTGCTTTCTTTCTGTTACCTCCACATCACCCTGCTTTGTGTTGGCCTCTCAACACTCATCCACACTTGCACACATTCTTTTCCAATACAATCTCAGGTATACTCTCTCACACTGTTTAAGCATCTCTTGATTTCAAATAATTTCCTTCCACCCTGTGACCTCCATAAACATTAGCATTGCAGCACAGGAAAGATATGCCCGTTAGATCTAGCAAAAAGGTGCTCCAGCAAATGCAGAAAATCTAATAGAAACAGTTTTTTTTAATTATTCCCGCATTTAGGCTCCTTTAGAATTTACCTGGAGGGCTATCGACCCAGCTGATTCTGAGAGGCCCAATGTTCCTGCACTTCTAATTATCCGGAGAGAATTCTGCTCCCTGAAACACATCTGGTAAAACCAGTGGGCATAGCAGAGGCCCTGGACTAGGGGCAACTGAAGCAGGCTGCCACCCAATCCCACTTTAACAGATTGGGGACTCGTGTAATGCGGACTCCTGCTGCCCTGAATCCTGGCCTGGTGCTGGGCTCCCTACAGGAAAGCTAACTAGAACACCACACTGACCATCTGTGGTACCCCGCGCACATTTACTATCTGCCTGGGTGTCTTTTTAGCAAGACATCCACGCAAGAACCTGGTAAAGTTGAGTTCGGCAGGTGTTTCGCTATTTGGGGACTTAAATCTATAACGGTGGGGTTGAGGTTGTGAGATACCAGCTGGAAACAGTATGTCCAGCCCTGGTACCTTCCCACTTTAAATATAGTGAATGGGGATCTTAAAATTAAATTTGTCGTTACACAAATACTGATTCATGGCATTACTTCACATTTATTGAAAAAGTGTACAATTGGGCTCGACACTTTCTCTACCACTCCATCTTTCTCTTATTTTGCTCCAGATGAACCCTTTTCACTCTCCAGAGTTTGTAAAATAATCAGCGCCCTGGCCCTGACCAGGAGGCCACTGCAGCTTGCGCCACCCATTGCCCCGTCATCACTTCCATGACATCACCAAAACAACTAATAACGGTCTCTATTCTGCAACTGCGAATGTTCAGATTGTTCCAGGTCCCTAAAGCTAAAGGAATGGTTGAATAGGAGACAGGGATTAATATTTTTAATGTTTATTGTATTCATAACCAACCGTTGTTTTGCTAGCTCTAAATTAGATGAGCAGCGCCACCATGCACCAGAGAGTCATAATTGTGATGATGACAATTAAGTACCAGTGCCGAGCACTGGAAACCAAGTAAGTGCCGGTGCCAAGTACCGGAAACCTCCAGCTCAAATTAAGCACTGCGTTTAAATAAAATATATATGTGCAAGTATTGAACCTGAACACTTCATTTGTTCTCCAGCTTCGGGCTTCACTTAGAAATGCTTACATTGACTCGGTTCATTCATAGCTCTCTCACAAATTCCTTTTGCTTCCTTCATTATGTTCACTGACGCGATTCCATTTATTTAACATTAATAGTAATAACTGTGTCATGTAGCTCTTGGATTTTTCCCACTATGTAGGCACCCAAATTAGCAAATGTTACTACTAGCTGACCAAATGCTGGTCTTAGTGCTGACCTTGGAAGGATGAAAGTCTGAATCAGCACGGCTAGAATTAAAACGTATTCCCTGCAGATTACACTCAGATCTCAACACCGAGTAGTCTCAATGGTCATATCTGTCAAAATCCCTCACTAGGCTTTTACTTGTAGTGAACAAGGTTTTCAGGTATTAAATGTGCTACAATAATGGGTGTCGGTGCTAAGCACCTGATAACATTAAAAAAAATCAAAATTTGAAATGAGGGTTTGGCACAGAGGCCTGTATATCTTCTATCCAACATTTTAATGGAGGTTGGAACCATACTTCAACACACGGAGGTAAGAGAAGAAGGCCTGTCAGCACAGTGCCACCGTGTGTCACATGATATTGGTTCTCTTCACACAATCCCCTAGTGAAGGCTGGAAACTCTTTCACAGAGTGGTTTTCCAACTTATTTTCTGTAGGTACTCTACAGCCGACGCCTGTGAGGGGTTTTGTAACCTCTCTGTGGCATGGCAGCAGTATAAGCAGTAGATTTTGCTAGTGTATTGGAGAATGGTAGGAGAATCTACTAAGGTTGTGCTGAGCTCTAAGCCCTACCCCGCTAAAGCCTCCTCTAAGGCCCCTGAGGCACCGGAGGGTTCAACGCCACACCTCTTCTCCTGACCGTGCACGCCCTGCAAGACGCTTCCACCTCCTCTCACACAGTGAGGGTATTTAAAATGATGCCAGATATGGGGAAACAATGAAAATAAATAACTAAGCCCTTAAATGCCCATGACCCCTTCTGTTGCTGGGAACAGGGGCCCGGGTGTTGAGGTCTTCTGTGGTGGTTAGGCGAGCTTCTTGAAGTAGTTCTCCACTAATATGGTTTTCCCTTTAAGACCAACAAATACTTAATTTTGCACCACAGTTTTCCAAACGCCTTGGTTAAAAATATTTCAGTTTTATCAGGACGTGTGTTACAGTGCCCGGGAGGGTCATATTCTGCAGCAGCAAATCACGCTCACTGTATTTGCATGGACAATTTGGCTGCTCCTCATCCTGAGCTGTTTCCAGAGCTGCATGAGTATAAAAAATCTTATCCAATTCATCGTTTAGAGCTCGGTCCCTATCTCTTTTTCATGTTTTAATGCAATCTGAATATTAGTATTGCAAGCCCAGGATCCTCACTACATTGAGATAATAGTAGGCAGCCATTTCAGGGCACCACCACAAAGGGGTGGCAGATTGCGGGGCATAGCTTCAGGGGGGTACCCCCTAATACTTTAATTTCCTGGTAAATAGTTGGTTGCAGGTGCTTTTAGTAGGGTATGGTGAGGTGTACGTCTGATTTCACAAAGAAACACGCACATTCTCTCCTTTTCTCAGTTTTAAACATCTTTAAATATGTTGGTAGGCTACCAAACTGTATTTATCGTCCTTTCCACTGCCTTGTAGGCTCCTCTCATGCATTCTGCCCTCGTATAATGTATTTTTACTTTATATGCAAGGGAGATTGTTGGAAAGTCTAATGCCCATTTCCCCCAATCTTACTGACCAAACTACGCCTCTGGACAGATTGCAATGATTGGCTGTTAAAAAGGAGGAAGTCTGAAAATGCCAAAATATCATTGTACCTAGGGCTTTATGTGGGCCGGGATCTGTTTTCATGCCCTGGCACAGACGGTACTGTTTTTCCACAAACTGTAGTGCTGGAGTGAGCATTAGTGCACTAGTGTGTAAACAGATGTCCGCATGCTCACTTCTCAGTAATGGAGAGAGCTCAAGGATGAAACTGACATGAAGTCTGAGTTCCCCTCTATACTGGTCTTTTTAGCAAGACGGGCCTGATGTGAGTTTCTCTGCTTCAGCACTACAGGCCTTTATGAAAACAGCCTACAGTGTAATGAACTCTGTAGAGGCCTTCCTGGCCTTTCGGGAATGTTTGCTGCTCTGTTCCTTAAATAAATAAAAAGGTGAATGATGAAAGTAACACAGATCTCTCTACGTCAGACTTCAGGATGAAAGGAGAGGCTCGTGATGGAGAAAATAAATGGTCAGCCACCTACAAAGTCCCCTCAGTCTTTTTATGCCAGCATTCTCCATTCTTCAGTCATAGCCTCTCCTTCACTTGTCTTCGGCCTTCCTTCTTCCCCCTTGAGTGCCTCTCTCCCCTTCTCCGAAGCCCTGACTCTTCTGCCTTCAATCAGTCCTTTTATCACATGCAGTCTTCTTCAGCCTCGCCTCTTCTTCCTTTGACCTTTTTCTCTGCTTCATATGCCTTCACCATTTACCTCCCTAATTTTACTTGCTTCCTTTCCTTAACTGCTGTTAGAAACCCCAGCAAAATAGTTACAATGGCTACCTTCAAGAGTTTGGGGAAATCCTCCAATTGATTTCTAAGTAATGTAAATCATTTGTATATGCTTTTCTAAAGTGTTTGTTGTTTTTATTTTGTATGGTTATTTTTGCTATTTTATTATTCTTTGCTAAGTAAGAACTCATGATTTCCTTAAGCATGCAATGCTAGTTCGCACGATTTAGGGCACGCCCCTAATTGGGTTGGCCACACCCCTTTGATAGGTTGGTAAGACTCTTTTAGAGACCCCTCAGTTTTTTCATACCACTTAAAGCCCTGATTATACCTCGAGTTCCAATAATTCCTGCAAGGGAGCTGAGTAACTGACCTGGCTTTAGAGGACCTGTGTCAATGTAGCGCTGCCTTGCTCTTCATACAGTGTGTACAACAGCAGAATGCGTAATTCACAGTCGATCTTGTGCACTTGGGCGCGTTTTTTACATGCAGCATTTATTCGTATTTGTATTTCAGAAAACCACTGCATTTCAGAAGCCAAGACCTACTATTCTGCACCCACTACACTCCCATATAATATATCGCAGTCCGGACCCAGTTACTTTTCCTTCATTTAATTATCTTTTTGACCACTTCTCAGCCTCGGCAAATTGATCTAGCACAGGCGCTGCCAGAGCCGCTGTAAATATGATGAATAAACTATCTTTAAAATCTGAAAATAATCCAAAATATGTACCACAGGAATCACGCCATTAACCTTGTCCACCTCAGCGCGTCAAGGTCAAGTGAGCAGCGCGCGACCCTTCCTATCTGCACAGGCTGATGGAGAAAGTGCCGCTGTATCTCAAAACCTTCCGCGGACCTCCCGGGAAGAAATTGAGGCTGTCAGCGAAACATCAGCATTAATCAAATGACTCGAGACCCTTAACCGTGGAGCATCTGGATCCCTGTTTCAAAGGACTATATTTTCCTCCTCGGAGTCTAAAGGGCACCTTTTAAGTGCGCAGGCCATTACTGCTTCCAGAACCTTCCACTGCTGTGTTGACATCGCAGTTTCTGGTGGTACCACTCCAGGCGGAATTTGACTTGAGTGACGTCTGAGCATATTTATCGCACGAGGCGCACAGCACTCATCTTCCTTCCTTGGCAATCAGTGAAACTGAGGGGCTTATATACAAACGCCATACGCAGCCGGCACCTCACTTTTTGTCCATGCTAAAAGTGAGGCACCGGGGACACAAGGGGCTTGTAAATAATCTATTGAAGCTAAAATGGACAGAGAAGTGCAAGAATTACCTGCGACATAGAGAAAAGTTAAACTGTGCCTGTGGTGCTCCCTGCCCCTAGTGAAGAGCCAATATGTGCTGCTCACAGTCTCTTTGCCGCCCAGTAAAGCACGTTGACATACAGAGGCGCAGTCCCCTGCTCCCAGGGGCCATCGCCGTAAGGAAGAGAGGGTGAGGACCTGGGCAAGTTGCCCTAAATAGGCCCCCCCTTCTCCTCCCCATTCGTTGCCTGCCCCAGCCAGAAGTGACGTCACGACATTGCCCCGGAAGTAATTTCTGTTTTAGCCCGCCCAATCCTTTGATGAAGAGCCACGAGGCCCGGTGTGCTGCGTCCTAATGGCGCGCTTCCTTATAGTACGCGCTTTTCCACAGCCTCTTTGCTGCCCAGTAAAGCACGTTGAACTTACAGAGGCGCCACCCTAGACTATTCCCAACACTTCCTATCGTCTAACGCACAAATAGTAACACAAATCATGATTATTTGCACCACAAATCAATTTTCACAAACAATAGAAACAAGCATTAGAAATGCAATAGGTCTCGGATTTATTTGAGTTAGAGCTAATGGCATTGTAAATGGGAATGTCTTTTAGCCATGTGTTATGGAGTGTATACATGTGGTGTGTAGTGGAATTATGTGGGTTGGATTGGAATTGTAGCAATGGTGGCATGCTGCGCTTCAGATGAATATGTTTAAAAGTAAAGTGCACCATACTGCGATTGCTACAATAGGTAATTGTGGATGCGTTAACAATTGATGTGTGCACTGATGGCTGGTGGTGTGTGTGCTTGTAGAAATTGTGCACTGATGGCTGGTGGTGTGTGTGCTTGGTGGAAGTGTGCACTGCCGGCTGGAGGTGTGTGTGCTTGGTGGAAGCGTGCACTGATGGCTGCTGGTGTGTGTGCCTGGTAAAAGTGTGCACAGACGGCTGGAGGTGTGTGTGCCTGGTGAAAGCATGCACTGATGTCTGGTGTTGTGTGCCTGGTGGATGCCTGCACTGACATCTGATGGCGTTTGTGCCCGGTGAAAGCGTGCACTGACGGATGGTGGTGTTTATGCCCGGTGAAAGTGTGCAGTGACGGCTGGTGGTGTGTGTGTGTGTGTGTGGTTATGAGTGTGTGGTGGTGAGTGTGTCGTTGTGAGTGTGTGGTGGTGAGTGTGTGGTGGTGAGTGTGTGGTGTGTGTGTGGTGGTGAGAGTGGTGTGTGTATGTGTGGTCTTATGTGTGTGGTCTTATGTGTGTGGTCTTATGTGGGTGGTCTTATGTGTGTGGTCTTATCCTGCGCACTCACTCTTACTCTGCAGTCATTCTGCACTCAGTCTCATTCTGCACTCATTCTGCAATCAGTCTCATTCTGCACTCATTCTGCACTCACTCACACTCTGCACTCACTCTGCACTCACTCTGCACTCACTCTGCACTCACACTCACTCTGCACTTACACTCACTCTGCACTCACACTCACTGCACTCACTCTAACTCTGCACTCACTCAAACTCTGCACTCACTCTAACTCTGCACTCACTCTCACTCTGCACTCACTCTCACTCTGCAGCACTCACTCTCACTCTGCACACACTCTCACTCTGCACACACTCTGCACTCACTCAAACTCTGCAGCACTCACTCACACTCTGCACTCACTCAAACTCTGCAGCACTTACTCACACTCTGCACTCATTCTGCACTCACTCTGCCCTCACTCTGCACTCTGCACTCACTCACACTCTGCACTCACTCACTCACACTCTGCAGCACTCACACACACACTCTGCAGCACTCACTCACACACACTCTGCAGCACTCACACACTCTGCAGCACTCACTCACACTCTGCAGCACTCACTCACACTCTGCAGCACTCACTCTCAATCTGCAGCAATCACTCTCACTCTGCACACACTCTGCATTCACTCAAACTCTGCAGCACTCACTCACACTCTGCAGCACTCACTCTACACTCACTCTGCACTCTGCACTCACACTCTGCACTCACTCTGCACTCACTCACACTCTGCAGCACTCACTCACACTCTGCAGCACTCACTCACACTCTGCGCACTCACTCACACTCTGCACTCACTCAAACTCTGCAGCACTCACTAACACGCTGCAGCACTCACTCTCACTCTGCAATCATTCTGTACTCTGAATCTGCACTCTGCACTCACTCTGCACTCACTCTGCACTCACTCTGACTCTGCACTCACTCACTCAGCACTCACTCTCACTCTTCACTCACTCTCACTCTGCTCTCACTCTCACTCTGCAGCACTCACTCACACCCTGCAGCACTCACTCATACTCTGCAGCACTCACTCACAGTCTGCAGCACTCACTCTCACTCTGCACTCACTCAAACTCTGCAGCACTCACTCACACTCTGCAGCACTCTCTCACTCTGCACTCATTCTGCACTCTGCACTCACACTCCGCACTCACTCTGCACTCTGCACTCTGCACTCACTCACACTCTGCAGCACTCACTCATACTCTGCAGCACTCACGCACACTCTGCAGCACTCACTCACACTCTGCAGCACTCACTTACACTCTGCAGCACTCACTCACACTCTGCACACACTCTGCACTCACTCAAACTCTGCAGCACTCACTCACACTCTGCAGCACTCACTCACTCTGCACTCATTCAGCACTCACTCTGCACTCTGCACTCACACTCTGCACTCACTCTGCACTCTGCACTCTGCAACACTCACTCACACTCTGCAGCACTATCTCACACTCTGCAACACTCACTCACACTCTGCAGCACTCACTCACACTCTGCAACCCTCACTCTCACTCTGCACACACTCTGCACTCACTCAAACTCTGCAGCACTCACTCACACTCTGCAGCACTCACTCTCGTTCTGCACTCATTCTGCACTCACTCTGCACTCACTCTGCACTCTGCACTGACTCACACTCTGCACTCACTCACACTCTGCAGCACTCACTCACACACACTCTGCAGCACTCATTCACACTCTGCAGCACCCACTAACACTCTGCAGTACTCACTCACACTCTGCAGCACTCACTTACACTCTGCAGCACTCACTCACACTCTGCAGCACTCACTCACACTCTGCAGCACTCACTATCACTGCTGCACTCACTCTCACTCTGCACACACTCTGCACTCACTCAATCTCTGCAGCACTCACTCACACTCTCCAGCACTCACTCTCACTCTGCACTCATTCTGCACCCACTCTGCACTCTCCACTCACACTCTGCACTCACTCTGCACTCTGCACTCACTCACCTCTGCAGCACTCACTCACACTCTGCAGCACTCACTCACACTCTGCAGCACTCACTCACACTCTGCAGCACTCACTCTCACTCTGCACTCATTCTGCACTCACTCTGCACACACTCTGCACACACTCTGCACTCTGCACTCACACTCTGCACTCACTCTGCACTCTGCACTCTGCACTCACTCACACTCTGCAGCACTCACTCACACTCTGCAGCACTCACTCATACTCTGCAGCACTCACTCACACTCTGCAGCACTCTCTCTCACTCTGCAGCACTCACTCTCACTCTGCACACACTCTGCACTCACTCAAACTCTACAGCACTCACTAACACTCTGCAGCACTCACTCTCACTCTGCACTCATTCTGCACTCACTCTCACTCTGCAATCATTCTGCACTCTGAATCTGCACTCTGCACTCACTCTGCACTCACTCTGCACTCACTCTGCACTCACTCTGAAACTGCACTCTGACTCTGCACGCTGAATCTGCACTCTGCACGCTGAATCTGCACTCTGAATCTGCACTCTGAATCTGCACTCTGAATCTGCACTCTGATTCTGCACTCTGATTCTGCACTGTGCACTCTGAATCTGCACTCTGAATCTGCACTCTGATTCTGGACTCTGAATCTGCACTCTGAATCTGCACTCACAATATACACATGCACATACCCTAACCTATGTGTAGGATTTGACCACTGACCCCCTGCACACTAATCGACACATAGCCATGATCATGCAACCAGCGCTTGCTTCAAGAAGAAACCACACCGTAGAATGTTAACATATGGTAATCTGAAAGATTGCTATGTTTTCTTTACACGATGACACGGTATTACACCCAGCCTAAGGGTGATGGTCTATGGGGCGGATGCTTCCCAAATGTCAACAAACGCATGCACGTCCATTCACGGTTCCTCCTACTCGGACTACTGAAAAGCCAAATTAAGAGTGGTTTGGGTCGCGCCTCCCCTAAAAAAGGCATCACACACAAACACACAACAGGCCTCCTGGTGTAGCGGTCACTGTCCTCGCCTGAATGACAATATAAACAGTCAGAGACTCCCTGCAAGAAAGTACTAAGCAGTAAGCACTTGATAAATAGAGTGTGCTCCGGTGGAGTGTGCTATCCCCGCCTCGAGGTCTGTGTGTTTATGTATCACCGTATTACTTTATCTTCCACGTTCCTCTCAAGGCCGCACTTCACCGGCAAAGCGCGATTCCATCATTTTAATCATTTAAAAAAATATATATATATCAGGTGGATTATTAACTTTCAGCAAAATATTCCCGGGCGGGAGGTTGAATAAAATAGAAACCTAGGGGACTGTTTTGGGAAAGGCGGCACTGCCCCCAAATAATCCATAACTGCCACGCTCACAGCAGGTTTCTGCCCTTCTCGTGCTGTGCCGATGATGGGTCTATAGTAAACAAAGGCAGTGCAGTGCAGTACGTACCGTCCCATCGTGCACCACTCGCGTGCAAACTCCAGATCTGATAACGAGGAGAAATGCCACTCGACCAGGCTGGGGCAAGAGGGGCACGGCTCGGGAAAGTGCACGGATGGGTGTTCTCTGCCACGAGCCTTCCTTTCGCACATCGCCCAGCTCAGCAAAACGTTTTCAGCACTTTCACTTATATACAAAGTTGGCAGTTGTGGCACCAGTGTGTTTGCGACGCATTTAACAGTTGTAGGAAATCCAAACAGCTCAATCGTTTTTATTTTCCATACAAATCCGTTCTAGGGAGGAAGTTTGAGCTTTGGCACAAACCCACTGACTAAGCCCAACAGAGGCGAGTGATGCTTAGTGGTTCCTGCTGCCCAGCCCTCTCTTACTCATCTCTCAGGGGGCAGGCACTTACTGCTGCACTCCGCGTCCACGTAGCGCTTCAGGTCCGAGAACCTCCGGTCCACTGAGTCCTTCTTCTTGCCCAGGCTGGGCCAGCTGCAGAGCAGGGCGGCCAGGAGGCAGAGGAGGCGCCCGGCTGCAGCCATGTTGCCAGCAGTGCCGGCTGGAGTGTGTGTGTGGATGGAGCCGGGAGACGCGCATGCGCGCCGAGCGGCAGACACGTCAGCAGGAGACAGCAGAGCACGGATCTGTGCAAGGAGGATGTAGAAGAAGGAAGGGAACAGCGAGAGGAGGAGGGGAGAAGGGTCCGTGGCTGCCACTACATCATCACCGCATTCCAGAGCCATGAAAGGAGATGGGTAGGGGCACATCCTCCCGCAGCCAATGACGCCAGCGTATCTTGTCTCCGTGAAATGGATTACAAAAAAAAGAAACGTGTACCCAGCATCTGTCTTCTATTACCGCGGCCCCTGACAGCTGGTAATTGATGATATATGCCCTTCTGGTTCTCGTGTCCGCACGGATTATGCAGGACGTGGAGAAAGTCTACAACCTATGGCCTATTGCGTGCTGTCTTCTAAAAAGATAGGCATGCGAGGCCCAATTACCATGCAGATGGCAAAAAACGAACACGAAAAATCACGAGCATTCAGGAATTTTTGGGTTGCTTCTCGGAGACCCTGATTATAGGACTCTTGGCTCCGCCCACGCTGCTTCGCAGTGTGTGACGTAGGCCCGAGCCCTAAAAAGCATTCAGCCTTATTAAAAAAACTCAGCTATCTTACTTTTTAAGATGGTGCTATTACAGTCCATGCGTGCACTCAATGACCTGTGGCATTGTTGATCGCACAACTAATATGTGAGATTAGCTGCTGGAAAAATACACATGTAGGAACCAGATGTTGACCTAGAAAAATAAGCATACTGATAGAATAGGTGATGTGTGCCTGCAGCCAGGTTTGAGTGATACACTGAAAGCACAACCTGCAGCTCTGTGTGCCGCTTGGAAATATTAAATATGCCCCTCAACATCTATCCGAGACCATCTTTAAACCACGTGCATAGTAAATAAACAATGCAAGGGTTTGCTGTGTTAAGCACTCTGCCATACCAATTATGGTCCACAGTATTTTGCTGCAAACTATCTTCTGAATTTTTTTGTAATACACACAGTGAAGGGTCTGTTACCATAGACTGAGGAGCATATTAATGAAAGGCTTGTGGTGCGGTTGCACCAAGCATTGTGGTAGATGAGTGGCGCAAAGCTCTAAGTCAGATTTTTGAAGCCATGCAAAGCGACGTTACATGGCTCTGAGTGGCTCAAAAAATCTGGAGTTAAATAACGCAACGCAAATGGCAGCTTTGCATTACTCTGCCCTGGGAAGGCATTCCATGGAACTTGTGTGGGTGTTCCCATGCAACTCACACGGTTTTTGATGCATTCCCACATTTACAAGAACAGGTAAACCCGGGACTATCTCTATTTCTGCTTGTTTCTTCCTTTTTCATTGTGTGCTGCACAATAGAGGAATATGTCTCCCAGGATTGTTCTTGTGGAGGAAGGTGCCCTGGTTACAATGCAGGCACCATTGCACCATTGGACGAGGTTGCCTTTGTTGGAGCTAGGCTGCCAAAAGGGCGCAGGTTTAGGGGAAAGGACAGGAATGTGCCATATTTCCTTAAATACGATGCATTCCACCCTCTCCCTGTCATGCAGCGCAGCAAGGTAACATTCTGCGATGCCCTGCGTCCCTTTCTCAAAGACGAGCCCCTGAGTGTTCCACACAGTGGTACCAAATACAGCTAGCAATGGTTGGAAGCAGAACATTGTCAGACCTTGTGCATAGTGCACACATGGACTAGTCAGCTACCGAGTACTGCATGTACCACTCAGAAATATTACGTGTGGTCCACATTGTTTGGTTGCAGAGCATCTCCAGAAAGTGTGCATAGCAAACCTCTTCCAGGAGGCAAGTTGCCCCTCTCCCTCACTTTCTTCCAACCCTGCAAACCTCATGCACATTAAATCAAACCACTGACAATGTGCTTTGGTGCCAAAAAAGGTTGCAGTTTATTCAACAACCTAAAATGATTATACATTTGCTCAATCTTGGTTATCCTATTGCTCTCTCAATATTCCTGCAAATATACTTCCTTGTCTTTGCAATTCTTTTCATTGCTGTGTGGACCCAGCCTCCTAAACTTAAGGGGATGGGAGGGGCCACCTTTTTGGGCCCCTGTGTACGGGTCAAGGCTTCAACTTGCTACCTATTTGGGACCTGCCTGGGCTGCAAGTGCCGTCCCGCTTACCCTGCCCTTTCGTGGGCCCTCCCTGCTCCCTGGGGGTCCCTGCCGTGTGACATCCCAAGGACCTTGGTTGAGCATCTACTCTATCCTGAGGCGGGATCTTTCCATTTTGCTCCCTCAGTACCCCAGCCATGAGGCATGCCAAGGGTCCTGTCCTGCTGGAGCATCACATCTACTCTTTCCATGGCGGTAGGCTGCCCTTGGCTCCTTCAGTGCCTCTGCCCTGAGGCATCCTAAGGACCTGCGTGAGCCTTCCCTCTACCTTTTAGTAATTCTCTCTTTTTCTACATTTTTTGTGCCCCTTCCGCCTCACCTCTCCCCTTGCAGCTGCGACGCCCGTTCCTTCTGGTGTGGGTGGGTGGGATTCTTTCTTCTCTCCTACAAGGAGGGGGGGAATGGGCCTATCTGGGCCTGTTGCCCCTAATTTAGCCCCACCAATGCCTTGTCCGCTCGCCCCAGATTGGGGGGGGGTTTGCTCTTGCCCTGGGGCGACCAATCCTGGTCCCCCCTCACAAGCGGGCTATTTAAATTTGCGGGGGCGGGGCTGCCTGCCTCCGGCCGGCGTTTTCCCGGACCCTTAATGGATCCAGCTTCGCCTCCCCTGGCCCAGGTGTCCACACTGTGCATGGTCTGCTTTGTGCACTGTTGGTTCTACTCTTTCACTTCAGGTTTCAATTCTATATTTGTTTAGTTGAAGCTTTTGATAACAGGCTCATGCAAATAAAGGGCAACCCTCATGCCTAAAATGTGCTCCAGGTGTGTGATGCTATCCACAGTAAAATACACTGTGAAATAGAGGTCAAGAACAGAGCTTCGGGGCCTTTTTAAAAATATTATTATTATAATAGGTTTTCGGGCTCTTGAACTTCGAACCTGTGTTTTTAGGTCTCGGCAACGAGAACTATTGTCGCTGAGTAAGCTCGCAAGGGAGTACAGAGCGGTGCACGAGCCGACCAGGGTCTGTGGACGCGCACACACAAAGGCAGGCAGGCAGGCACACACCAGACACACACAGACAGACAGACACACGCACACACACACACACACGCACACGCACACACACACTCCCTCTCTGCCCACTCCCTCTCTGCCGCCCCCCTCTACCCCCACTCACCGGGCTCTTTCCCTCCGCAGCGAGTCAGGCAGCAGGCAGGCTCGGTGTCTTCTCCGGCGATCTTCAGCTGATGTGCACGCTCACGCTGCGTCTCGTGCGCGCCCACCACGCTGTTTCGCGCCTGTTGATCCTCAACTCCTTCTAACCCGGATTCTAAATTACTATTTCTTGGTTCTCTAACTCCACTCTGTTGATTCGTAACAAACTGATATTCAGCACATTTCACAGTCTCGCTTTTGCTTCTCATAAATACAATAAGATTATTTTAAGCAAATGTCTACCCTTCTTTTGGTCCTGTGCCTATTATGCTTCGGACTATAGAGTTTTAGAAAGTGTGGTGGAAGATTCCATGATATCGGCGGGACTATAGAGTTTTAGAAAGTGTGGTGGAAGATTCCATGATATCGGCGGCGGGCACAGTTCAGAGTGAGTGTGCAGAGTAGTGAGTGCAGAGTAGTGAGTGCAGAGTAGTGAGTGCAGAGTAGTGAGTGCAGAGTGCAGAGTGAGTGTGCAGAGTAGTGAGTGTGCAGAGTAGTGAGTGCAGAGTAGTGAGTGCAGAGTAGTGAGTGCAGAGTAGTGAGTGCAGAGTGAGTGTGCAGAGTAGTGAGTGCAGAGTAGTGAGTGCAGAGTAGTGAGTGCAGAGTAGTGAGTGCAGAGTAGTGAGTGCAGAGTAGTGAGTGCAGAGTGAGTGTGCAGAGTAGTGAGTGCAGAGTAGTGAGTGCAGAGTAGTGAGTGCAGAGTAGTGAGTGTGCAGCGCAGTGAGAGTGCAGAGTAGTGAGTGTGCAGAGTAGTGAGTGTGCAGAGTAGTGAGTGCAGAGTAGTGAGTGCAGAGTAGTGAGTGCAGAGTAGTGAGTGCAGAGTAGTGAGTAGTGAGTGTAGAGTAGTGAGTAGTGAGTGCAGAGTAGTGAGTAGTGAGTGCAAAGTAGTGAGTAGTGAGTGCAGAGTAGTGAGTGCAGGGTAGTGAGTGCAGAGTAGTGAGTGCAGAATAGTGAGTGCAGAGTAGTGAGTGCAGAGTAGTGAGTGGTGAGTGCAGAGTAGTGAGTAGTGAGTAGTAAGTAGTGAGTGCAGAGTAGTGAGTAGTGAGTGCAGAGTAGTGAGTAGTGAGTGCAGAGTAGTGAGTGCAGAGTAGTGAGTGCAGAGTAGTGAGTAGTGAGTGCAGAGTAGTGAGTGCAGAGTAGTGAGTGCAGAGTAGTGAGTGCAGAGTAGTGAGTGCAGAGTAGTGAGTGGTGAGTGCCGAGTAGTGAGTAGTGAGTAGTGAGTAGTGAGTGCAGAGTAGTGAGTAGTGAGTGCAGAGTAGTGAGTGCAGAGTAGTGAGTAGTGAGTGCAGAGTAGTGAGTAGTTAGTGCAGAGTAGTGAGTGCAGAGTAGTGAGTGCAGAGTAGTGAGTGCAGAGTAGTGAGTGCAGAGTAGTGAGTGGTGAATGCAGAGTAGTGAGTAGTGAGTAGTGAGTGCAGAGTAGTGAGTAGTGAGTGCAGAGTAGTGAGTGCAGAGTAGTGAGTGCAGAGTAGTGAGTGCAGAGTAGTGAGTGCAGAGTAGTGAGTGCAGAGTAGTGAGTGCAGAGTACTGAGAGGTGAGTAGTGAGTAGTGAGTAGTGAGTGCAGAGTAGTGAGTAGTGAGTGCAGAGTAGTGAGTAGTGAGTGCAGAGTAGTGAGTAGTGAATGCAGAGTAGTGAGTAGTGAGTGCAGAGTAGTGAGTTCAGAGTAGTGAGTGCAAAGTAGTGAGTGCAGAGTAGTGAGTGCAGAGTAGTGAGTGCAGAGTAGTGAGTGCAGAGTAGTGAGTCGTGAGTGCAGAGTAGTGAGTAGTGAGTAGTGAGTGCAGAGGAGTGAGTAGTGAGTGCAGAGTAGTGAGTAGTGAGTGCAGAGTAGTGAGTAGTGAATGCAGAGTAGTGAGTAGTGAGTGCAGAGTAGTGAGTACAGAGTAGTGAGTGCAGAGTAGTGAGAGCAGAGTAGTGAGTAGTGAGTAGTGAGTAGTGAGTGCAGAGTAGTGAGTGCAGAGTAGTGAGTGCAGAGTAGTGAGTGGTGAGTGCAGAGTAGTGAGTAGTGAGTAGTGAGTAGTGAGTAGTGAGTGCAGAGTAGTGAGTGCAGAGTAGTGAGTGCAGAGTAGTGAGTGGTGAGTGCAGAGTAGTGAGTAGTGAGTAGTGAGTGCAGAGTAGTGAGCGCAGAGTAGTGAGTAGTGGTGAGTGCAGAGTAGTGAGTAGTGAGTGCAGAATAGTGAGTAGTGAGTGCAGAGTAGTGAGTAGTGAGTGCAGAGTAGTGAGTAGTGAATGCAGAGTAGTGAGTAGTGAGTGCAGAGTAGTGAGTAGTGAGTGCAGAGTAGTGAGTGCAGAGTAGTGAGAGCAGAGTAGTGAGTAGTGAGTAGTGAGTAGTGAGTAGTGAGTGCAGAGTAGTGAGTGCAGACTAGTGAGTGCAGAGTAGTGAGTGGTGAGTGCAGAGTAGTGAGTAGTGAGTAGTGAGTAGTGAGTAGTGAGTAGTGAGTGCAGAGTAGTGAGTGCAGAGTAGTGAGTGCAGAGTAGTGAGTGGTGAGTGCAGAGTAGTGAGTAGTGAGTAGTGAGTAGTGAGTAGTGAGTGCAGAGTAGTGAGTAGTGAGTGCAAAGTAGTGAGTAGTGAGTGCAGAGTAGTGAGTGCAGAGTAGTGAGTAGTGAGTAGTGAGTAGTGAGTGCAGAGTAGTGAGTGCAGAGTAGTGAGTGCAGAGTAGTGAGTGCAGAGTAGTGAGTAGTGAGTAGTGAGTAGTGAGTGCAGAGTAGTGAGTAGTGAGTGCAGAGTAGTGAGTAGTGAGTGCAGAGTAGTGAGTGCAGAGTAGTGAGTAGTGAGTAGTGAGTAGTGAGTATTGAGTAGTGAGTGCAGAGTAGTGAGTGCAGAGTAGTGAGTGCAGAGTAGTGAGTGCAGAGTAGTGAGTGCAGAGTAGTGAGTAGTGAGTGCAGAGTAGTGAGTAGTGAGTGCAGAGTAGTGAGTGCAGAGTAGTGAGTAGTGAGTGCAGAGTAGTGAGTAGTGAGTGCAGAGTAGTGAGTGCAGAGTAGTGAGTAGTGAGTGCAGAGTAGTGAGTGCAGAGTAGTGAGTAGTGAGTGCAGAGTAGTGAGTGCAGAGTAGTGAGTGCAGAGTAGTGAGTGCAGAGTAGTGAGTAGTGAGTGGTGAGTGCAGAGTAGTGAGTGCAGAGTAGTGAGTGCAATGTAGTGAGTAGTGAGTGCAGAGTAGTGAGTAGTGAGTGCAGAGTAGTGAGTGCAGAGTAGTGAGTAGTGAGTGCAGAGTAGTGAGTAGTGAGTGCAGAGTAGTGAGTGCAGAGTAGTGCGTAGTGAGTGCAGAGTAGTGAGTAGTGAGTGCAGAGTAGTGAGTAGTGAGTAGTGAGTGCAGAGTAGTGAGTGCAGAGTAGTGAGTGCAGAGTAGTGAGTAGTGAGTGCAGAGTAGTGAGTAGTGAGTGCAGAGTAGTGAGTGCAGAGTAGTGAGTAGTGAGTGCAGAGTAGTGAGTGCAGAGTAGTGAGTAGTGAGTGCAGAGTAGTGAGTGCAGAGTAGTGCGTAGTGAGTGCAGAGTAGTGAGTAGTGAGTGCAGAGTAGTGAGTAGTGAGTGCAGAGTAGTGAGTGCAGAGTAGTGAGTGCAGAGTAGTTAGTGAGTGCAGAGTAGTGAGTGCAGAGTAGTGAGTAGTGAGTAGTGAGTAGTGAGTGCAGAGTAGAGAGTGCAGAGTAGTGAGTGCAGAGTAGTGAGTGCAGAGTAGTGAGTGCAGAGTAGTGAGTAGTGAGTAGTGAGTGCAGAGTAGTGAGTGCAGAGTAGTGAGTGCAGAGTAGTGAGTAGTGAGTGCAGAGTAGTGAGTAGTGAGTGCAGAGTAGTGAGTGCAGAGTAGTGAGTAGTGAGTGCAGAGTAGTGAGTGCAGAGTAGTGAGTAGTGAGTGCAGAGTAGTGAGTGCAGAGTAGTGAGTAGTGAGTGCAGAGTAGTGAGTAGTGAGTGCAGAGTAGTGAGTGCAGAGTAGTGAGTAGTGAGTGCAGAGTAGTTAGTGAGTGCAGAGTAGTGAGTGCAGAGTAGTGAGTAGTGAGTGCAGATTAGTGAGTGCAGAGTAGTGAGTAGTGAGTGCAGAGTAGTGAGTGCAGAGTAGTGAGTGCAGAGTAGTGAGTAGTGAGTGCAGAGTAGTGAGTGCAGAGTAGTGAGTAGTGAGTGCAGAGTGGTGAGTGCAGAGTAGTGAGTAGTGAGTGCAGAGTAGTGAGTAGTGAGTGCAGAGTAGTGAGTGCAGAGTAGTGAGTGCAGAGTAGTGAGTGCAGAGTAGTGAGTGCAGAGTAGTGAATAGTGAGTGCAGAGTAGTGAGTAGTGAGTGCAGAGTATTGAGTAGTGAATGCAGAGTAGTGAGTGCAGAGTAGTGAGTAGTGAGTGCAGAGTAGTGAGTAGTGAGTGCAGAGTAGTGAGTAGCGAGTGCAGAGTAGTGAGTAGTGAGTGCAGAGTAGTGAGTAGTGAGTGCAGAGTACTGAGTAGTGAGTGCAGAGTAGTGAGTGCAGAGTAGTGAGTAGTGAGTGCAGAGTAGTGAGTGCAGAGTAGTGAGTAGTGAGTGCAGAGTAGTGAGTAGTGAGTGCAGAGTAGTGAGTGCTGAGTAGTGAGTGCAGAGTAGTGAGTGCAGAGTAGTGAGTGCAGAGTAGTGAGTGCAGAGTAGTGAGTGCAGAGTCGTGAGTGTAGAGTAGTGAGTAGTGAGTGCAGAGTAGTGAGTAGTGAGTGCAGAGTAGTGAGAGCAGAGTAGTGAGTAGTGAGTGCAGAGTAGTGAGTGCAGAGTAGTGAGTAGTGAGTGCAGAGTAGTGAGTGCAGAGTAGTGAGTGCAGAGTAGTGAGTGCAGAGTAGTGATTGCAGAGTAGTGAGTGCAGAGTAGTGAGTAGTGAGTGCAGAGTAGTGAGTGCAGAGTAGTGAGTGCAGAGTAGTGAGTAGTGAGTGCAGTGTAGTGAGTAGTGAGTGCAGAGTAGTGAGTAGTGAGTGCAGAGTAGTGAGTGCAGAGTAGTGAGTAGTGAGTGCAGAGTAGTGAGTAGTGAGTGCAGAGTAGTGAGTAGTGAGCGCAGAGTAGTGAGTAGTGAGTGCAGAGTAGTGAGTAGTGAGTGCAGAGTAGTGAGTGCAGAGTAGTGAATAGTGAGTGCAGAGTAGTGAGTGCAGAGTAGTGAGTAGTGAGTGCAGAGTAGTGAGTGCAGAGTAGTGAGTAGTGAGTGCAGAGTAGTGAGTGCAGAGTAGTGAGTAGTGAGTGCAGAGTAGTGAGTGCAGAGTAGTGAGTGCAGAGTAGTGAGTGCAGAGTAGTGAGTAGTGAGTGCAGAGTAGTGAATAGTGAGTGCAGAGTAGTGAGAGCAGAGTAGTGAGTAGTGAGTGCAGAGTAGTGAGTGCAGAGTAGTGAGTAGTGAGTGCAGAGTAGTGAGTGCAGAGTAGTGAGTGCAGAGTAGTGAGTGCAGAGTAGTGAGTGCAGAGGAATGAGTGCAGAGTAGTGAGTGCAGAGTAGTGAGTAGTGAGTGCAAAGTGGTGAGTGCAGAGTGGTGTGTGCTGTTGAGTGCAGAGTGTTGAGTGCAGAGTGGTGAGTGGTGTGTGCTGTTGAGTGCAGAGTGTTGAGTGCAGAGTGGTGAGTGGTGTGTGCTGTTGAGTGCAGAGTGTTGAGTGCAGAGTGGTGAGTGGTGTGTGCTGTTGAGTGCAGAGTGTTGAGTGCAGAGTGGTGAGTGGTGTGTGCTGTTGAGTGCAGAGTGGTGTGTGCTGTTGAGTGCAGAGTGGTGTGTGCTGTTGAGTGCAGAGTGGTGTGTATTGACAATGCAAATGACAATGCCATTTATTTATGATTTAAAGGAAAAAAAAGAAATGTCATGAGCAATGCCAATAGCTCTACCTTTAATGATGCCGAGACCATTGCATTGTAAATGCTTGTTTTCTACTGGTTGTCCGGGCAATCCACTTGGGTGCACATATGTCTTTGTGAACCAGTCCCTGAAGAAATACCACACCCAGGAATCTGCTTCAAGTCTACTTATTCCTTTAACCATCTTTTGTATATGGAATCTACTCTGCTTAATTAGCATATATTGCACCTGAAATTTGTGGTCTATTTGCATCAAACTCAAGCAACTCAAGAGCGGACTGCCTAAAACAATGTCTACTACTATCTCTACAATCAAAAGTCTTCTTTTCATTTCATTGAAAATAATCCACAATTTTTCTTTTAAATGTGTTTTCTACAGTTGTTTTCTGCTAGTCGCATGAACATGTTTTTCTATTCCTCCAAAGTGCTGAGTAGAGATAACACAGTAAATAGACGTCTCTGTTTTAAACCTGCAGTAATATGTTCTAAATATAAAGCTGCCAATAGTGCACATTTAACAAGGATAACAATTTTCTAAAGTTACGATGAGTAAAGTAGGAAACTGTAAATTAAAAAAGATTAAACTATTTTCTCAAGTCATCACTACATTGGGATTCTTTTTTCTTTTTTATGTTTTATAAAACGCATTACAGAATTTTGTTTGTAAATCCTGTTGCAAGTTGTTGTACATGCAATTGTTAAATCCATATTGGCAACACAGCTTTGTATGTTCAATCACGGAGATACATTTTTAAAAAGGTAGGCCTTTATGAACACGTTTCCCTGTAGAGACAAAATGGGTAAAATCTTTTGATATATCAGACCCTAAATTATTTACAGCACAAATGTAATGTTCGGACACAGTCTACAAATTCTCGATAAGACTGCCCCCTTGTGGCCAGAATATGATAGCGTATTTTTAAAACAGGCATCAATTTATTCTTATTTTTATTCTTTTTCCGTATTTTTGATATCTCAGCTAGTTCTCCATTTAAAGAACACGCAGATCTAAATATTAAACTCCTTTGGGAGGTTGGGTTTCAGCAGAAAGAGTAAAGATAATTAATCTGCTAATTTCGTTTCAGCAGAATGCAGTTTTAGAAGTAGCGTTTGAGCTGCTTTCATAGGTAGAAGAAACCGAAGCACAACTTAGAGAGGCGAGGAAGGAAACAGACAAGAAGGACAATTCCCACCACGAGGGTGTCATTTCCTTGAAAATCCCTGTTGACACAACTAAAACTAAATCAACAAATGTAAAGTGCCAAGTGTGCAATGTCACACCGGTAGAAAAATGACTGGGAAATATCCCTTCCATACACTACCTATTAGGGAAAACGTAGGCTGATTAATGCATAGAAGAAAGACCATACTAATCTAATAAAGATAAAGGAGAAAAACTAGAACTTAGAATGCATGCTGTGGAGGACAAATCTACCAACCACAGCATTTCTTCAAAAGAAGGCGACACAAAGTTAATCTAGATTTCCAGTGTCCCATGGACAAAGATAAAGAAAATAGGCAGCAACATGTGGTATTGCTGCATTTCCTCTATGGGAGTGCATCACTTTCTGACATCTACAAGTTCATGGTGTGGTATTGGTGTGGTATCACTGCAGCAGCTTTAACTTTCATGAGTGTGACCATCACATTGTCCAGTACAATTTAATTGCTTCAGGGCAGTGATCAGGGCCGGACTGGCCTTAGCGGGAATTTGGCTGGTCCGTCAAAATTGCCACGGCTGCTCTGGGTGTCCAGTCCAGCCCTGGCAGTTATTCTTGGGTTCAAGTTTACTAAGAATTACTACCATGCAGCACAGCAACCATAGTTGCTGCACTACATTTTGTGAAAGGAAGAGAGCAGAACAGTGCCCTATCTACGGAAATATCGATCTGTTTATCTTTCCCTCTTTGCTGGTCCGTTTTGTGTTGATGTCTGCCACATACACCATTCCAACATAGTGCAGTGTGTGTTGTGTGGTGTCTAGCATACATTTTTTACTTGAAATCTAAACTCCTAGTACAAAATGACTATGCTTAGACATAGTTTAACACCTTTCTATGAATGTATGGGTGCTGTATAGTATAGCAGAGAGCCGGTAGCTAGATAAGTGTCACGCCCATTATGGACATGTGAAAGGTCTACATGTTTTGCGTAGTATAGTGGTCTCAGGAGGAGATCATGTGCGCTTCTTCAGGGGAAAGGTAGAAAGTGAGTTGAGTGCTAGTGTAGTGGACTGTTGGATAGTCATAGTGCCACTCTTAGGGGTAGTACATTGACGTAATCTATTAAAAAAAGGGTGCAATGTCCCATGAGGTTTGGCTGAAGTTTTGCCTTCGTAATAGTTACGATGGATAAAGCAGGTATATTAACCTACCCGACCTCTTGACACCTCTGCCTTTTTTGAAACCATTATACTGTTCGGAACATGTCGACCTTTCACTTGTCCATAATGGACGTGACACATGTCTAGCTACCAGGGGCCATTAACACCTTCAAGCAGCACAACCTTTTGGGTTGTTTTTGCTGATAGAGGGGTTATTCCTAATTAAACCTCCTACTACTTTGCGAGGTCTGAAGTAACCATGCTCCTGGTCACAGATGATGGAGTAGAGGAAGAGATGGAACCTCTCCCAAACCCCCTTTCATCCATGGAGCAGGATGGGTCAGTATAGGGTGTCATCCTCTCCCCTACCCTGACCCTAGAACAACAGATCGATTGCCACCAGTTGTTAGGGCGGTTTCCCTCTGTCTTCTCCCTTACCTCAGGGTTCACTATATGGTTCACCCATGATATTTGTTAGTCCTGGCATCTTTTGGCATGGTTTCACCTGTCTTTGTGCTTCGGGCCTCATCATCATCATCATTATTATTAATTATGATGATTATTTAATAGTTATTATATAATTAGTATTATAATACTGATAATTCGTTTTATAATAATAATTAAGAATAAGATTGAGAATAATAGTACTTCTGTCCAGTGTAATTAACACTATCACTCAATTTCTTGGAATCAATTTAACAATTTCCGAAGATTGAGTCTGTCTTGTCAGAACGTACAGATCAAAGCAACAGTAATGAGACATCCTACAGGCTTATGAGTGCCTCCAGCACTCATAAGCCTGTAGGATGTGTCCTACACACAGGCAGGCACCCCAACCCATGGGCGTTGACAGCTAGAAGTGCTGCACTTGGTGAACTTGAATATACCACTAGGGCCATAGTTTCACCTGTTGCTACACCAGAGTGATGCCCATGAAATGTTTCTCACAGTTAAGCCTCCACAGAAATCCGACGACCTTGAGTGCAGTCATCCGTATTCTATTTTAATAAATTCATTGTCTGCTTGGTTTATGTGCAGCACAAGAACATCAGAAAGTAAATCCTGCTGGGTGGGGTGGTAGGAGTCCACTTTACTGTAGCCAATCTTCCCATGTACGAAGGGAGAATTTGATGTTGGCAGAGCTCCACTGCCCAACGTACACCCCTACTGATGAGCAGACACAGCATTACTCTACAATATATGGGCACGAATCCATTGCACTGCATATTGTTCAACGTAACTATCCCCTATGGAAGCTGACACTCCACATTGCATTCCACATTAAAACAGGAATCCACTGCACACAACCCAAAGACACTAAGATACAATACTGCACTGCATGCCACTGACAAACGTTTCCTGAACAGCAACTTAATGAGTGACATTAAAGACCATACCAGTGGCGGCTCCTCCGCTATGGCAGAGGAGCGTCCCCCCCCCTGCAAGCCTCAAAACTTGTAAAATAAAACAATAATAAAACAGTTTATCTTTTTTTTTTTCAGGTTCTAAGGGCTGGCGAATCTTGGGGACAGGGTCTTAGCGAGGGCAGTGACGAGAGGGAGTGGTGGGCACTGCTATCAGTGTGCAATGTGCATATCGGTATGGCCGGCCATCTCAGGATGGCAAACCGACATGCCTACTGAGCTGTCTCCAACCCAGCTGTGTGACTGGGTTGGAGCTAGCAAAACAGGCTCCCAGTTTCTCTGGGAATGCAAATTCACAGTGCTCAGACCAATCCTGATGCTGCTTTCAAGCATGAGAGCAGCGTCAGGATTGACCTCCGGGGACAGTAGGACCTATGTACTGCAGCAAGGACATGGAGTTGAAGAGTGTTGGGCAGCAGGTATGTTCTTTTTTCCCTATTTTTTTAAATTGTTTTCTTCGTTGTCCATTTTCCTCGGTCGTCAGTTGACCCCCATCACCCCACCTCACTCTCCACACACAGCAGACCAGCTGCTACTGGACCATACTGCACCACAGCACAATGACATCACAATACATTGCATTCACTTAACACTTAACAAGCTGCACTAGATCCTTGATGCAATAAAACACACTGAGCTGCATCCTACGTGCCAGGACCAATGCCACTATATTTTACCCTACAATTATTAACCATCAGAAAGCAAAACAACATAAGGTAATTACTTTTATTTTAATGAAAGTATTACATTGCCATGTGTGCATTGTCTTGTTCATAACACATACATACATGTACACTCACAGATACGCATAACACATATATTACCAACTTTTCACTGCCTAACATTTTGCAGTCCCTGTTTCAAATATATATTGAAATGTTTATAAAATAATGAAATGCACAAAAACAAAAAATGGCACATTCTACTTCCGTCATTCATTCAAACTACCAATATTCTCCATTATATTGTCTTTGTTAAACCCCGCCTCTTACTATATACCTTGGTAGGGTCAATGGGAACATTAGATTAGTGTGAGGTGAGAAACAAGAGGGGCAAAAGATCAAGTAGTGAGTTGTGCTTCTGTACGGAATTATCTGTCATCGACTGCTTTGTCTCGGGTGAAGTTGATTTTATAGTATCTCAGCAAGTTAGTGCTGAGATTATATTAAAAGAAGAGTCTACTGTGGCCATCTAACGCAAGGGTGTCCAACTTAATTTCAGGAAAGCTGAATTCATGCCATACTTTCAGGATAGACACTACGTGAATTATGTACTTTTAGATCAATTGCACGTAAAGTTACTTTTACACGTACTCTAAAATTATGGTGTGGATTCGACCCCCCCTGTATCAGCACTAGACTCCCCAAGCAAAGGTCAAAAGTTTTGAAATTTGGATATTCAAATAGTTTGCTCGAGTACACAAAACCGTTCGCAGATCAAAACTACTTCTCATCAATAGATCACGATATTTTATTTGAAAAAGCAACTTTTCAATGGATTTATATTTTATTTCCTCTTCGTTCCACTTTTTTTTTGCTATTTTGAACTAATGTTGTACTATGAAAAAATTCTTAATAAAACCCTCATTTGAATTGTACTGACTGTGGTTTGCACATCCCAAATTAAGTTGTCTACTTCAGTTGCCAATGTTTCTGCAGTGCCAGGTTTTTATGTACTTAGCTCATATTCTTATATTTGAAAAACTTTTCCAGAATCAATTTTAATTCAAAACTTTAGAAGGATGTCAGATTCGATACAGGTGCATCTGGCAGATTATAATTAATGAGGGGTAAAAGAATATTGCCTATTAGAAATATCTTTCACACATTTAGAGTTCTCACACAATAAAAACATAACCATTGTTAGGCTATAGTTCAACTTTAATGCAAAAAGAACAATTGATGGACAGAATGCAGAACAATGTCATACATTCACCTCATTACAGAGATCTGGACCTAAATCTATCGTTTTTATGCTCACCATGCCATACCAGTTTGAACCCTGCCATATGCAAATCAGTCTTGACCCTGCACCCAATGGGAACAGTTCAGCCCGAACTGCCAGGCCAGGTCCTCCCTGGAATGGAAGCAAGCATCCTAGGACCAGTTTCGGGCTTTCAGCCCTTATCAGCCAGGATAGCTTGATTCCAGTGGCATGGAGAGCACAGGACCCACGTTTGGGCATACCCGCCCCACTCGGGGTGACAAATGCAAAAAGAACAATTGATGGGCAGAATGCAGAACAATGTTATACATTCAACCCAGTACAGAGACCTGGGCCTAAATCCATCGATTTTTTGCTCACCATGCCATACCAGTTTGAACCCAGCCATATGCAAATCAAGCTATCCTGGTTGAAGAGGGGTGAAACCCTGAATCCTGTCCTAGGATGCTTGTTTCTGGTCCAGGGAGGATCTGGCTTGGCAGGTCGGGCTGGACTGTTCCCATGAGGCACAGGGTCAAGACTGAATTTCATATGGCCAGGTCTAAACTGGGATGGCATGGTGAGCAAAAGAATGATGGATTAAAGCCAGATCTCTTGACTAGGGTGAATGTTTTGATTTGTTCTGCATTCCATCCATCAATTGTGTGTCTTTTGCTTTCTCACCCTAAATGCGCCAGGTATGCCCGGACGTGGGTCCTGGGCTCAATGTGCTGCTGGAATCAAGCTATCCTGGCTGAAGAGGGGTGAAACAATGAAACCGGTCCTACGATGCTTGTTTGTGGTCCAGGGAGGACCTAGCTTGACAGTTCTGGCTGAATTGTTCCCATGGGGCACAGGGTAAAGACTGATTTGCATATGGCCAGGTCTAAACCGGGGTGGCATGGTGAGCAAAAGGATGATGGATTTAACCCAAATCTTTTGACTGGGGTGAATGTTTTGATTTGTTCTGCATTCCGTCCATCAATTGTATGTCTTTTGCGTTCTTGCCCTAAGTGCGCCAGGTATGCCCAGACATGGGTCCTGGGCTCACTGTGCCACTGGAATCGAGCTATCATGGCTGAAGAATGATGAAACCCTGAAACCGGTCCTAGGATGCTTGTTTCCAGTCCAGGGAGGACTTGGCTGGCTTGGCAGATTGGTCTGAACTGTTCCCAAGACTGATTTGCTTATGGTCACGTCTAAACTGGGATGGCATAGTGAGCAAAAGAATGATGGATTTAACCCAGATCTCTTGACTGTGGGTGAATGTTTTGATTTGTTCTGCATTCTTTTTATCAATTGTGTGTCTTTTATAGTTCAACTTTAGGCAAGTCACATCTCAATTCTGCACAAGTATCTTAAACCATATTATAGGACCGGCACCCACCATCCACCTATGACAGCCTCTTTACCTGCAGCACCATTAACAAAGGGTTAACAATGCCCGGGGCAAAATGGAACTGTTTCAATTTGTTTTCAAATCAGAAATGTGTCTTAAAAAAGAACATCTCCTAAAATGTGAATACAATACAATTATAGAAAGGTGTTCAATAAACTCAAAATCGCCCAAAAATTGCAAGGGCCTAAAGGCTTTTGCAGGACCCCTTCACCGTGCTGCTTAATGCCACACTTGCAGAATAGCAGGACTCCAGGTTTTTAATTCCACCTCATGCCTCTTCCACCGCTCTGCACTTTGTCTCTTTAGCTCACTCTAGCAAGTCTTTTTCCCCCTTTGTCTCTGTTTTTCTACCTTTCCCTTCCTCTTTTTTCCATCCCTTCTCTCTCTTGGTCTAGGTAAAAGTCTGAAGATAAAAAATAAGTTGTGGTATCCAAATATTAGTCTTTATGCTTATCACCTGCACCCAGCCAGTCCTAATGAAGAAGTATTGCATTGATATTGCACGGTTCTTGAGGATAAGGAGGATGGGGGAGGGAAGAAAGGGAACTGAAATTACCTGAGTCTTAGAATCACATCTACAGACAAGCTAAAAATGATGAGGATCGGTCCGAGATCAGATGATTGTCGAGGCATGATGCCCGAGCTGGGATTGAACTCCTGTGGTCCCCTGGGTTCCCTCCTGCTGCTTCTTCGTCCGCCCGGAGTAAAATGAGGAGAGAGGTGGGCTTGGAGGCTAGAGTTTTTATCTAATACTCAGACTTTGAACTGGGAGGCCAGTCTGTTCTTAATGAGATCCTCATCCCCAGTCTAACGCCTCCTCCCAAGTACTAGCTCACCCCTGAAAGGACTTAAGATAGCGTACAAAGCTCAACACCAGCCTTCCCTGCTTGCCTTTAAAGGGAGACTGAAACCAACATCTTGATTTTTTTTCTGAAAATTTCTTTATTAACAGGATAGATGAATTTGCAGTCAACAGTGCAGGTTATTCACAATACATAGGGTACACATTTGTATGTTGTGATCGCACTGACAGGATATATACATTTCCATTTTTCCATTATTTTGAAAAATCTCCCAACCTGAACTCCCCCCTCCCTTTCCCTCCCCCCCCCTGGCACGTTCCTACTCATAGTTACATCCTCTCATGGTGCCAGACACTCTTACACATTGACATTGCGTGTGATAACCCTGCTATAGCCGTACTAGAGGCATATAGGATGTGACACTTTTATTAGACACTATTCGCGCACCTGTAGTTGCGTGCAACGGGCCCATACTATTTGGTGTAAGCTTTATGAAGGGTGTTGTATTATTTGGATTTGTCTTCATTCCTGTTGTCCCATATATATGGTGTGATCTGAGTCTGTGTCATTCCCTGACTCAAAGGACCCCAGCAACGCATTCCATTCCAGGGAGATGGGGTGCTTCCTGAGCCCTCTACGTTCCTCGCGTTGCAATGTCGCACTCTCAGCCTTCCCCCATCTCACCAACTCCGGCCTCCATATCTCAGGGTCTGGTGGCCTGGGTGACTTCCACCTCATGGTTATGGCACGCTTCGCTAAGATCATGGCTAGATCTGTGAATCGTGTGCTTACACTCTTTTTCCACTCCACGGGGCCCAATCCCAGAAGGGTATATTCCAATGTGGTGTATGGTTTGGCGGGGACTAGTCTAGCCAGGTCGTTCTGTACCGTAGTCCAGTAATACCCTAGTTTGGGGCAAGCCCATAACATGTGTACTAGTCGGGCATCCTCCGCCCCGCATCTTGGGCATGTATTGGGAGTATCAGGGAACATAGTGTGTAGGCGGTGGGGAGTCAGATATGCTCTGTGCAGGAGCATGAGCTGTATGAATTTGAACTTCTGGTTTCTCGATACCTTTTTAGGATATTTCAAAATCCGGTCCCATTCCTTATCCCTGAGCGGTCTCCCAATGTCGTGCTCCCACTTATCCCGTATGGGTTGCAGTGAAATAGCCCTGCCCTCTCTTATACCGTGTGTTATCCATCTGGTCAGATGGCCACCAGACCCCATCAGATACTGCATCGTGAGTAGCGAGTTTGTGGGTGGCTCTATCCCATCCGGGGCTTATACCTGTGCTATGTAACATTTCACTCCTGCGTGTAGCAGGAACGACCCTCCAGGTGTGTGGTGTGTAGTGCGAAAGTCTTCGAATGTCATCATCCTGCCATCATTAAAGAAATCCCCTACTTGCGTCACTCCCAAGTCATGCCAGTCTGTAAGCATATGGTTCGAAAGTGTTCTCAGTCCGGCTGGTAGTCCTAGTAGTGGTATCGTGGGGGCGTAAGTTGACGTGGAGGAAGTGTATTTCACTGCTCGCCTCCAGTGTTCAATCGCTATACGGAGCAGGGGGGGTGTTGACCGCAGGACCTCCGCCCTTGGGAGTAGTAGGGCATGGACACTCCCCTTGTTCCATTCCGAGTCAGACATGTCAATTTCGTGTAGATTGTGTCCTGCCAGCCAGTAGGCGAGCCATTGCAATTGACATGCGAAGTTATATGCCCGGAGGTCTGGGACCCCCCATACCACCTGCAGTCGTGGGGAGCTGCAATTTCATCAGGCTGATACGTCGCCTCCTGGAGCCCCAAACCAATTCAGTCATCAGGGTATCTAGTGTTTTGAATACGGTGGCAGGAATTCTCAGTGGCAGACCGGGAAAGTAGTACAACAGGCGGGGCAGGACCACCATCTTGGAAATAGTCACCCTGCCCGCCACTGCTAGCGGTAGCGAGGTCCAGAATTGCACTTGTGATCTTAACTTCGTTATCGCCCTCCCTATGTTGCCATCTAGTAGATCCCTTGACTCTCTGTATATTTGTATCCCCAGGTAACGAAAGGTGTGTTCCGCCACCTGGAAAGAATAGGGTGCAAAGGGAAGGTGGGTTTCCACTCTGGTTGCAGAGAAGAAAAAACCATACGATTTGGGTTCGCTAATTGTAAGGCCCGACATGGCGCTGAAGCTATCAAATATTGCAGGCACAGGTTCTAGATCCCCTCCTAGGTCTCCGAAGTAAGGGATAATGTCATCCGCATATGCTGATACCACATGCGTCACCCCGCCTCTCCATATGCCCCTGTGTTGCGCAGACTCGCGGAGTTTGCATAGTAAGGGCTCCAGTGCCAGTATAAATAATAGTGGGGATAATGGGCATCCCTGCCTGGTACCTTTTGCTACTTCCAATTGTGTTGATATGCATCTGTTTATGCGGATCCGCGCGTCGGATATGTGTAGAGCAGCTTTACCCAGCTAATGTACTCTGTCGGTATCCCGAAGTAGTCGAGTACCGCAAACATGTAGTCCCATTTGATTGAGTCAAATGCCTGTTTCAGGTCTAATGATATGCATCCCTCCGCGTCTGTCCGTCCCGGTGCATCTAGCATGATTTGGCTGAGTCGCCGCAGATTCATAGCAGTGCTCCTGCCCGGCACAAAGCCGCACTGGTCTGGGTGTATGAGCGACGGAATATATTGGGCCAGTCTAGTTGCTAGTATTTTACTTAAGATTTTATAGTCCGTGTTTAGTAGTGATAGTGGCCTGTAATTTGCTATATGTAGGCCGTCTCTGCCCGGTTTCAACAGTGACACTATTAGGGCTTGCAGTGTGGACTGTGGGAGGCCCCGAGCTTTAAGTGCCTCTTTATACACCTCTAGGAGTCGTGGCGCCAGAAGATCTATGAAGGCTCCATAGAATTCCACTGGGAGGCCGTCTGTGCCTGGGGCTTTGTTCCGTGGGAGTGCGCGAATAGCCTGGTGTATTTCTGCTACCGTGATAGGCCTCGCTAGCTCTTTCCTCTGTCGTTCCTCAAGCTTCGGTAGTTCCAACCCCTCCATGAAGTCCCCAAGAGTCCCATCTAGCATAGGAGTGTGTGGGCCGTATAACGTCCCATAATAATCTCTGAATGCTGTGTTAACACTCAACTGCGTTGTTGCCATCGCCCCCCCTTAGTCGAGTACCTCCATTATGGGCAAGTGTATCGGGTCATCTTTCACCAGTCGGGCCAATAAAGGTCCTGCCTTATCCGCCTGAGCATGTTGTCGACTCGTGTACTCTCTGTAGTCTAAGATGCGTAGCTCTTCTAGCAGTTCTGCGTGTTGGATGTGTGCTTCTTGTAGTGGCGTGAAGGGCACAGTCGTGCCGGCAGCTTCACTCTCTAACATGGCTAGACGCCCCTCTACTTCCCGGAGCCTGTCCATCACAATGTGCCTCGTGCCCACCCGTGTGCTCATCGCTTCTCCACGGATCGAGACTTTGAAAGCGTCCCAGTCCACTTGGCGGGAACTCGTGGACCCACTGTTTGTGTCAAAGTAAGTTGCGATGGCTAGCTCGAGTGTTGTGCGGAAAGTCGTGTCTTCCAAGAGATCTGGTGTAAGGCGCCAAGTTGGTATGGGTGTTGGGATCCTGCCCCACTGGAAACTAACTTCCACCGGGTTGTGGTCCGAGAGAGTTTTACCCATGTGTTCCGCCGTCATGACTGACCCCAGTAGTGATGTAGTGCAAAAAACATGGTCTATTCTGGTGTGTAATTTGTGGGGTGGTGAATAGAATGTGTACTCCCTGTCTAAATGGTGTTTACCATGCCATGCATCCGCTAGGTGCCAACCCTCTGCCCATTGCGCTAGCGCCTCAACTTGTTTTCTACTTTCCGTAGCTTGCAATGGTGGGTGCGACCTATCTAGGGAGACATCCAGGACAGCATTAAAATCCCCGCCCATCAACCAAGGAAAATCTGCCCAATCAGCTAGCACTCCGTTAAGTTTCACTAGGAAGGTCGATTGGCTCGAGTTCGGCGCATATACGCTACCCAACACAACAGGGGAACCGTCCAACAACCCTCGGACGAATACGTATCTGCCTTCAGTATCTTTCCTCAGTTCCACTAGTTGAAAGGGGACTGAGTTCCTCAGCCATACAGCTGCCCCTCTCGAGAAGGCCGAGTAAGAGGTAGCGAACAATTGTCCCTTCCACTTTTTAAGCAACTTCCCACTTTCTGAATTCGTTAAATGGGTTTCCTGAAGGCAGGCAATTTTGACATTTCTGCGATTTAGTTGAGCCAAAATTCTATACCTTTTGTGGACTGACCCCATGCCACGCACGTTCCAGGTGCACAACTTGTAATCATTAAGGGTCCCCATTCCGGTTAGTAGCAGGCAAAGTCGGTGAGGACCGCACCATGAAGCAGGTGTAGTTAGTCAGCCATAAGTCTCGTGCCTGCACAAAAAACAACCCCATAACTACTAGGTCCCCGAATAAACCCTTCGGGATCCAAACAGTACCGCCCAACGTGGGCATGCCTTACATTGTAACTTGTCTATATGGTGGGGAGCTGGGGCCACTTACACCAGTCCAGAGTCAGTTGGTAGCACTCCATTGCGCCCATAGCAAATGCCCCCCCCCGATCGCCTTACATTCAGTTCATACGTTACCATCCGATGTCTTCCCCAGTTACAGTCAGAGGTCATTCGCTTCTTGTGCTGTGATCTTGGGGAACAGTTGTAGACTATCAGCCAAACCCGACACCTCCGTGTGCGTGGCGGAGCGGCTAGCTGAGGCAGCAGGGACTTGAGCGTCGTGCTCAGCCAAGGCGGCCGTTGTCAGTTGACCAATCCCCTTGGTCCTGGTCGATGATGACCCCCTGAGGCCGTGGGTCGGTTCGCATGTCCCATGGTCGCTCCCGTCTGGCTCCGTCCCCCCCGGCGCGATGGTCCCTCTCTCCGATCCTCCTCAAAGGGGTCCTGCGTGTTCGGGGGCGTCAGCGTTACCTCCATCCACTCCGCCGCTTCCTTCGGTGATTCGAAAAAGTAGGACTTGTTGTTGTGAAGTACTTTGAGCCGGGCCGGAAATAGCAGTGCGTATTTCAGGTTCTTGTCACGTAGCTTGCGTTTTACTCCCAGGAACGATGAGCGAGCTCTTTGCACCGCCGGGGTGAAATCTGGGTACACCGAAATGGTCTTATCTTCGTAGCGCAATGGGGCTTTCTCTCTCGCTGCCCTCAGGACCGAATCTCGATCCTTGAAGTGTAGGAGGCGTGCAATTAAGGGGCGCGGTGATGCCCCTGTTTTCGGTGGTCTTGCCGGTATCCGGTGCGGTCTCTCCACACTATACAATGGCGTGAGGTCCTGAGGGTCTACTATCTTTTTTAGCCAGTCCTCCACAAATTGGGTAGGGTCCTTCCCCTCGCTTCTCTCCGGAATACCCAGTATGCGCACGTTGTATCGGCGGGCCCGCCCTTCTGCATCGTCCAGCTTGTCCTATATCAGTTTAATCTGTTTGTCCATATTTTCCAGTTTCGCAGAGTGGACTGTTTGTTGCGGGATGACGTCGTCATGTTGTCCATTCGGGATTCCAGCGCCTCTCTGGACGCCTTAATTTCAGCTAGGATGAGGTCCAGTTTTGCATCCTGCGAGGTCTTGCCTGTTGGGGGAATCATCTCCACGTTCGAGGAAGCCAGTGGGTCCTCCGAGCCTGTGGATTGCATATCGGCGCCGGCTCCGTGGTCCTGCACCTTGGCCCTGTTTCTGCCCATAGTTCGTGTTTGCAGGGCGGCAGTCGCAGAGTGTCACTGGTTTGGGGCAGTGGAGGGTGTTTCGCAGACAAGTAGTATGTTACCGGCGTCCCCCTGGTGCGGCCGTTGGTAATAGGTCGCTGTCCGATGGCCCACCGTGTGTGGTGCAGTTAGGAGGCCTCACCAGCCCCCCCAGGGCGCAGTGCACCAGTGCAACCAAGGCGGGTAGATTGAGAATGGCGGCCCTCAGGCTCTCTAGTGACTGTTATGCCTCACTGCCAGTACGCCAGCATATAGGGGGGGTGTCAGAGTCCAAACGCTGTTTCCGGAGCACAGCAGCGTGGTGTTATGCCAATGATCTCCGCTCTTTCCCCCCACACCGTACCTTCCACCAGGCAGCACAAGGGGCTCGGCAGGCAGTGTCCCCGCTGGCGATGGAGGCCCCTCGTCCGCCGCGCTGCAGTCAGCGCCCGTCCCCAGCCCCTCCGATCACTAGCACACGGGGCAGGGCAGCGGTGGCAGCGCCTCCAGGGAGTCAGTACAGCGCGTCGGGGGCAGGCGCGTCCAGACGGGGATCCAATTCGGCCGGCGCCGCCTCTGCTCCGAACGGGCAGGTCTCGCCGGCGGCCCGCACAAGCAGCGCCCTCGCTGGTCTCCGATAGCTTGTGGGCTCCGCAGGTCTCGGTGCTGTTTCCCAAGAGCCGGCTGCTGGTATACGCCGGCTCACCTCCCTGCAGCGGCTCGGGTCACACCCGCATCGGCTCCAGCAGGCACGGGCTGTCCCCTCACGTCAGTCCGCTGCCGCACCACGAGGGCTAGGCCGCGTTCAAGCCGCGGTACGTGTCCGGGCGCCGGTAGTCGTCAGTGACCGCAGATTGCCGTCGGAGGTTCGCACCGCCTCCCAGGGACCAGGGGGATATCGTGGCGATCGGGGGTGCAGGGGAAATAAGGATATTCAGCTGGTGTTACTGGTCATGCACGGAGCCTCTCTAGAGCACGTCCGCCATGTTCGGTCCGTGGCCACGCCCCTCAACCAACATCTTGATTAACCCTTTCTAATTGACCAGCCCCAATCCTCCAAAGTTACCCACATGGAGACCCCACCTCTCAACCAATAACAAAACCTCCTCCACATCTAGGGAGGAACACAGGCTCATCATAAAAAGCAAACACATCCTTTGATGCGTACTGATGGTTCTAGTGATGGAGTTTGCAAAGAAAATAAAGCCAACAGGTATTGCCAATTTGACTGGAAAGGACTTTCCAAAATGGCCACTGGTGCGGAGCTCCGGCCGGGAGCTCCCGACCAGTCATCGCCTTTACTGCTTGTTAAGAGGTGCCTTCCCAAGCGACTGTTCCCCTAAAAAGAGGGCCTCTCAATGACTCTCAATTTTCTATTCAAGATACCCTTTTACTTCCTACCTGCAATAGCACAATATGATTGGCTGGGCAATCGACCACTTAACACTGCCTGACCCTAAAATGACGACTGCGCTGGTAGCACTTGCTTAATACCAGTCTTGGGGAGTTAATGCTTTACCTCACTCGTACCAAATCCTTAACTCTTCACTTGCCAGCTGCCCATTTGTTATCTGGGTACAATAACGAGCATCTTCATTGACTCTAATCTCCCTGCATATATGATGGCGCCCGCCTAGTGTAAACCTGACATTCCACATCATTTGTCACTGTACACTCAGCATCCACGCACTTCTGACCCGATAGTGCAGAAGCCTGCTAAACACCTGCCAATCGCATGGATGGTTCGCTCTGGATTACAGATACCACAGAAGAGGCATGGAACGCGAAGCTGCACGGTACCCCCTATTGCGGAGTTGATCTAACGCTTAATCTTGACACTGGACTTAATGACTATGTGACCCCATCTGAGCTATGGGCTCATTTACTCTTACTTCCTGGGCCCCCACAAGGTATTTCTCTACCACTGCTAATCTGCCAGAACTGTACTGCTTTTTAGCCCCCTGTTACTACCGCCCCTCCCCCCCTATATTCTCTCTATTCCTCTATTGGGGACTTGTTTCTTCTGTGTTTGACTATGCAACTGTAACGATTATAATCTTGTTTTTCCCTGACCGCCGAGACCTGAGCTACATGGCCGATGCCCGGTGGAGCTGCTAGAGAGCTATAGAGGAGATCTGCCCTGGCTCACCACCTCGGCCGTCACCTACCCAGCCGGACATTGGGCACTGTTCTCCTGTCTCCCCGCCCTGTCTCCTTCCTCCCCCTCCATTCAACGAATCTCTTTAACATTGTTGTTTTGTCTATGTTTCACTATACTCTGGTAACAGATGTAATTTGTAACTTGTAATGCTACGATTCCTCATGTAAAGCGCTCTGATACCTCCGGGTCTAGCTAGCGCTATATAAAACTCTTCAAATGAAATACAAATAAAATAAAAATAAAAACATTCTTTCTTCGGCATGTAAAAATACCATAAAAGTAGCAATTTCTCAAGGGAGGAGACAGTACAAACTTAAAAAAAAAAATTCTTCAATCTGAAACCTGCATGATACAATTTCACAATATAAATAAAAACATACACATCACATATAACCTGTCCCACGTCAATCCAATTCATCTACAAGCTTCATTCACACTACCGCTTGTGGTCCTTAGTTTAAATGCAGCCCTTAAAAAGTTAGTAATACAGAAAAGTGTAAAAGCATCTGGGGCCAATTTTAAAAATAAAAGTACCACCTGTGCTTTTTTAAATCTGGCCTTTTGTAAAATACCCTTCAGAAAAAGTCTTCTGGGAAGTAAATAAAAAGGGCAAAGTAAAACAAAGTGAAGGGTGTCATGTGGAGACCTGTGGTCGCAGCCACAGGACCCCTTCATCTCTGAGGGCGGTGTAAACCCTGCTAGCTCTGCTAAGACATGATGCAAAAGATTTAGCCTAAACCGGGTCACGAGAAATCTATTGTGGGCACTGCTTATGCAAGACAGGCATGGTTCAATGCCCTCGGTGGACCTGACTACTAAATATTCTCTCACTGACGGTTTGTTCAGCTCTCTGTCTCTTTGGAGCATCGCAGCACACTTGAAGAACCAGTCCTTAACCACGGCCTTATCCTGCATGCTTATTTTCGAAGGGTTTGCAAATAAATCTGCGCATGCCATTTTCTCAAAGGACTCCTTCACATATTTTAGCCAGGGAATTTTGAGTCCATGGACCAGGGAGAGACAGTCATCTATTACCTGCCTGCTTAGAGCCGCTTCCTCATTTGCCCGGATCTTTGCCCAACAAACTAGAGGATTGCCAGCCCACCTATCCGTAATATAACGAGCACCTAATTCTTCATGTACAATGTGGGCTGGTGTGCTCTGGGGGACTTTAAACAAACGCCTGAGATACTTATTCTCCTCAACAACATCAGGGACCCATGACCTTGCCAGGTAGGTCACTCCCACCCGCTGCAGCTCCTCCAGCACTTGTGCCAGCATCCTCTCTCTGCCCTCCTGGATGCTGTTTTTCCCTTGCCCCCCACCCACTGCTCAATATCCCACCTCTGCTGCCCCTGCGGCCCCACCCCACCGTGCCCATTCACCGTCCCCTGCCTCCCGCCTCCCAGCTGCTCCTCCCTCCCAGCTCCCCTTCATAAGGTGCCAGCTGCGTGGTGAGGAGAGCGACCCTTGACCTTGCCAGGTAGGTCGCTCCCCCCGCTGCAGCTCCTCCAGCGCTTGTGCCAGCATCCTCTCTCTGCCTTACTGGGTGCTGTTTTTTCCCTTTCCCCCCCTGCCCACTGCTCAATTCCCGCCGTTGCTGCCCCTGTGGCCCCACCCCCGTGCCCATTCAGCGTCCCCTGCCTCCCTCCCCCCGCTTCCCAGCTGGTCTTCCCTCCCAGCTCCCCTTCAAATGGTGCCAGCTGCGCGGCTGCACAGTGGACACGCACAGCCCGTTTGCGCCCATCCATGCCTGGACCGTGGCCAGCGCCAGAACCCCTGATCCCCGCGAACGCCACAACACCAAACTCCACTACGATGCCAGCAGCCTCCACACACTCAATGCTGGCCGAAGCCACACCTGCTTCCAGGCCACCCCAAATCAGACCCACGGACCCTTCTCCTGCCACTCCTGCAGCTTCACCTGCGACAGAACCACCAAACCTCCAAGGACTGGACCCAACCGCCTTTGCTGCATACTCCTCAAAACCCGCTCTGCACACAAACACGCCGTCGCGCTCTGGAATCTGCTCGACACCTCTGCCCCAGACGTGGCCTTCCTGACCGAAACCTGGTGGAACAACTCCTCGGCACCCGAGATCGCCATAGTCATCCAGGACGGCTACAAGATCACCCGCAGGGATCACACCAACGGAACCGGAGGAGGAATAACCTCATCTACAAGTCCACCATCAAGATCGCCACCCACGCAGACAACACCCCCACACCGCCGAACACCTGCCCTTCTGGATCCACACCGACCCCAACACCACCCTCCGAGGAACACTCGTCTACAGACCCCCCCTCGTCAGCACCCACGCACTCGCTTCCATGGACTACATCCTCCTCGGGGACCTGAACTTTCACCTCGAGAACAACAACGAGGCCAACTCCGCCACCCTGATCGACAACCTCGCCAACCTCGGCCTCAAACAACTTATCACCGTAACCACCCACGCAGCCGGCCACACGCTGGACCCCATCTTCTCCACAGGCACCCACGTCACCTTTGACCATACCACCGAACACCACTGGACTGACCACCGCTGCATTCATTTCACCTTCAAGAAACCAACCACGCACCATCGCACCCAACAGCTGCCTCACCGCTGCTGGAGCAAAGTCACCCTCGCCCAGAAGCCACCCACTCACCCCACCAACCCAGACGCCGTAGCCCGCAAGCTCAGACAGTGGATTGGTGACTGCACCAACACCCTCGCCCCGCTCAAGAAACCCTCCAATAACCACGCCAGCAAGAGAGCCACCTGGTTCACCGACGAGCTCCAGACCTCCAAACGCACATGCCGGAAACTGGAGAAAATATGGCTCCACGAACACACACCGGACAACTACGCAGCCCACAAGGACGCCACCCGCAGACATCACCACCTCATCAGATTAGCCAAGAGATCCTCCTTCAAAGACCGCTTGGACAACAACGCACACGACAGCAAAGAGTTCTTCAGCATCGTAAAGGAACTCTCCAACCCCAGCGCCAACACCAACGACATCCCGCCCTCACAAGAACTGTGCGACTCTCTAGCCATCTTCTTCCACAGCAAGATCGCTGACATCCATGACAGCAGCGCGGTACAAAAGGGGTTGGTGATGGACGGAGCATCTGAACCAATCAAACACTCACACCCAGTCAACAGATCTGGGTTTAATCCATCACCGTTCATTAGCCCACTCTGCCACCCCAGTTCAGGAATAGCCATATGCAAATCAGTCTGACCCTGTGCCTCATGGGAACAGTCCAGCCCGAACTGCCAAGCCATGCTTTCCCTGGACCGGAAACAAGCTTCCGAGGACCGGTTTCTTGCATTGCAGCTGTCTTCAGCCCGGCTTGCTTGAATCCAGTGGCAAAGTGAGCAAGGGACTCACGTCTGAGCATACCCTGCCAACTTATGGCGAACAAAGCGGTACAAAAGGGGTTGGTGATGGACGGAGCATCTGAACCAATCAAACACTCACACCAGTCAACAGATCTGGGTTTAATCCATCACCGTTCTTTAGCCCACTCTGCCACCCCAGTTCAGACATAGCCATATGCAAATCTGTCTGACCCTGTGCCTCATGGGAAAAGTCCAGCCCGAACTGCCAAGCCATGCCTTCAAGGACCGGAAACAAGCTTCCGAGGACTGGTTTCTGTCATTGCAGCCGTCTTCAGCCCGTCTTGCTTGAATCCAGTGGCAAAGTGAGCAAGGGACTCACGTCTGAGCATACCCTGCCAACTTATGGCGAGCAAAGCGGTACAAAAGGGGTTGGTGATGGACGGAGCATCTGAACCAATCAAACACTCACACCCAGTCAACAGATCTGTGTTTATTCCATCACAGTTCTTTAGCCCACTCTGCCACCCCAGTTCAGACATAGACATATGCAAATCAGTCTGACCCTGTGCCTCATGGGAACAGTCCAGCCCGAACTGCCAAGCCATGCTTTCCCTGGACCGGAAACAAGCTTCCGAGGACCGGTTTCTTGCATTGCAGCTGTCTTCAGCCCGGCTTGCTTGAATCCAGTGGCAAAGTGAGCAAGGGACTCACGTCTGAGCATACCCTGCCAACTTATTGGCGAGCAAAGCGGTACAAAAGGGGTTGGTGATGGACGGAGCATCTGAACCAATCAAACACTCACACCCAGTCAACAGATCTGGGTTTAATCCATCACCGTTCTTTAGTCCACTCTGCCACCCCAGTTCAGACATAGCCATATGCAAATCAGTCTGACCCTGTGCCTCATGGGAAAAGTCCAGCCCGAACTGCCAAGCCATGCCTTCCCTGGACCGGAAACAAGCTTCCGAGGACCGGTTTCTGGCATTGCAGCCGTCTTCAGCCCGGCTTGCTTGAATCCAGTGGCAAAGTGAGCAAAGGACTCATGTCTGAGCATACCCTGCCAACTTATGGCGAGCAAAGCGGTACAAAAGGGGTTGGTGATGGACGGAGCATCTGAATCAATCAAACACTCACACCCAGTCAACAGATCTGGGTTTAGTCCATCACCGTTCTTTAGCCCACTCTGCCACCCCAGTTCAGACATAGCCATATGCAAATCAGACTGACCCTGTGCCTCATGGGAACAGTCCAGCCCGAACTGCCAAGCCATGCCTTACCTGGACCGGAAACAAGCTTCCGAGGACTGGTTTCTGGCATTGCAGCCGTCTTCAGTCCGGCTTGCTTGAATCCAGTGGCAAAGTGAGCAAGGGACTCACGTCTGAGCATACCCTGCCAACTTATGGCGAGCAAAGCGGTACAAAAGGGGTTGGTGATGGACGGAGCATCTGAACCAATCAAACACGCCTTACCCAGTCAACAGATCTGGGTTTAATCCATCACCGTTCTTTAGCCCACTCTGCCACCCCAGTTCAGACATAGCCAAATGCAAATCAGTCTGACCCTGTGCCTCATGGGAACAGTCCAGCCCGAACTGCCAAGCCATGCCTTCCCTGGACCGGAAACAAGCTTCCGAGGACCGGTTTCTGGCATTGCAGCTGTCTTCAGCCCGGCTTGCTTGAATCCAATGGCAAAGTGAGCAAGGGACTCACGTCTGAGCATACCCTGCCAACTTATGGCGAGCAAAGCGGTACAAAAGGGGTTGGTGATGGACGGAGCATCTGAATCAATCAAACACTCACACCCAGTCAACAGATCTGGTTTTAATCCATCACCGTTCTTTAGCCCACTCTGCCACCCCAGTTCAGACATAGCCAAATGGAAATCAGTCTGACCATGTGCCTCATGGGAACAGTCCAGCCCGAACTGCCAAGCCATGCCTTCCCTGGACCGGAAACAAGCTTCTGAGGACCGGTTTCTGGCATTGCAGCTGTGTTCAGCCCGGCTTGCTTGAATCCAGTGGCAAAGTGAGCAAGGGACTCAAGTCTGAGCATACCCTGCCAACTTATGGCGAGCAAAGCGGTACAAAAGGGGTTGGTGATGGACGGAGCATCTGAATCAATCAAACACTCACACCCAGTCAACAGATCTGGTTTTAATCCATCACCGTTCTTTAGCCCACTCTGCCACCCCAGTTCAGACATAGCCAAATGCAAATCAGTCTGACCCTGTGCCTCATGGGAACAGTCCAGCCTGAACTGCCAAGCCATGCCTTCCCTGGACCGAAAACAAGCTTCCGAGGACCGGTTTCTGGCATTGCAGCTGTATTCAGCCCGGGTTGCTTGAATCCAGTGGCAAAGTGAGCAAGGGACTCACGTCTGAGCATACCCTGGCAACTTATGGCGAGCAAAGCGGTACAAAAGGGGTTGGTGATGGACGGAGCATCTGAACCAATCAAACACTCACACCCAGTCAACAGATCTGGGTTTAATCCATCCCCGTTCTTTAGCCCACTCTGCCACCCCAGTTCAGACATAGCCATATGCAAATCAGTCTGACCCTGTGCCTCATGAGAAAAGTCCTGCCCGAACTGCCAAGCCATGCCTTCCCTGGACCGGAAACAAGCTTCTGAGGACCGGTTTCTGGCATTGCAGCCGTCTTCAGCCCGGCTTGCTTGAATCCAGTGGCAAAGTGAGCAAGGGACTCACGTCTGAGCATACCCTGCCAACTTATGGCGAGCAAAGCGGTACAAAAGGGGTTGGTGATGGACGGAGCATCTGAACCAATCAAACACTCACACCCAGTCAACAGATCTGGGTTTAATCCATCACCGTCTTTAGCCCACTCTGCCACCCCAGTTCAGACATAACCATATGCAAATCAGTCTGACCCTGTGCCTCATGGGAACAGTCCAGCCCAAACTGCCAAGCCATGCCTTCCCTGGACCGGAAGCAAGCTTCCAAGGACCGGTTTCTGGCATTGCAGCCGTTTTCAGCCCGGCTTGCTTGAATCCAGTGGCAAAGTGAGCAAGAGACTCACGTCTGAGCATACCCTGCCAACTTATGGTGAGCAAAGCGGTACAAAAGGGGTTGGTGATGGACGGAGCATCTGAACCAATCAAACACTCACACCCAGTCAACAGATCTGCGTTTAATCCATCACCGTTCTTTAGCCCACTCTGCCACCCCAGTTCAGACATAGCCATATGCAAATCAGTCTGACCCTGTGTCTCATGGGAACAGTCCAGCCCGAACTGCCAAGCCATTCCTTCCCTGGACCGGAAACAAGCTTCCGAGGACCGGTTTCTGGCATTGCAGTCGTCTTCAGCCCGGCTTGCTTGAATCCAGTGGCAAAGTGAGCAAGGGATTCACTTCTGAGCATACCCTGCCAATTTATGGCGAGCAAAGCGGTACAAAAGGGGTTGGTGATGGACGGAGCATCTGATTCAATCAAACACTCACACCCAATCAACCGATCTGGCTTTAATCCATCACCGTTCTTTAGCCCACTCTGCCCCCCCAGTTCAGACATAGCCATATGCAAATCAGTCTGACCCTGTGCCTCATGGGAACAGTCCAGCCCGAACTGCCAAGCCATGCCTTCTCTGGACCGGAAACAAGCTTCCGAGGACCGGTTTCTGGCATTGCAGCCATCTTCAGCCCGGCTTGCTTGAATCTAGTGGGAAAGTAAGCAAGGGACTCACGTCTGAGCATACCCTGCCAACTTATGGCGAGCAAAGCGGTACAAAAGGGGTTGGTGATGGACGGAGCATCTGAACCAATCAAACACTCACACCCAGTCAACAGATCTGGGTTTAGTCCATCACCGTTCTTTAGCCCACTCTGCCACCCCAGTTCAGACATAGCCATATGCAAATCAGACTGACCCTGTGCCTCATGGGAACAGTCCAGCCCGAACTGCCGAGCCATGCCTTCCCTGGACCGGAAACAAGCTTCCGAGGACTGGTTTCTGGCATTGCAGCCGTCTTCAGTCCGGCTTGCTTGAATCCAGTGGCAAAGTGAGCAAGGGACTCACGTCTGAGCATACCCTGCCAACTTATGGCGAGCAAAGCGGTACAAAGGGGTTGGTGATGGACGGAGCATCTGAACCAATCAAACACTCATACCCAGTCAACAGATCTGGGTTTAATCCATCACCGTTCTTTAGCCCACTCTGCCACCCCAGTTTAGGCATAACCATATGCCAATCAGTCTGACCCTGTGCCTCATGGGAACAGTCCAGCCCGAACTGCCAAGCCATGCCTTCCCCGGACCGGAAACAAGCTTCCGAGGACCGGTTTCTGGCATTGCAGCCGTCTTCAGCCCAGCTTGCTTGAATCCAGTGGCAAAGTGAGCAAGGGATTCACTTCTGAGCATACCCTGCCAACTTATGGCGAGCAAAGCGGTACAAAAGGGGTTGGTGATGGACGGAGCATCTGAACCAATCAAACACTCACACCCAGTCAACCGATCTGGCTTTAATCCATCACCGTTCTTTAGCCCACTCTGCCACCCCAGTTCAGACATAGCCATATGCAAATCAGTCTGACCCTGTGCCTCATGGGAACGGTCCAGCCCGAACTGCCAAGCCATGCCTTCCCTGGACCGGAAACAAGCTTTCGAGGACCGGTTTCTGGCATTGCAGCCGTCTTCAGCCCGGCTTGCTTGAATACAGTGGCAAAGTGAGCAAGGGATTCACGTCTGAGCATACCCTGCCAACTTGTGGCGAGCAAAGCGGCACAAAAGGGGACCGCTTCAGCACCACAACCGCCCGACTACGCCAGACTCCACCTCCCCTGCAAACACCACCAGCGCCATCCGCCTGACCTCCTGGTCCAACAACGACGAGACACCCAAGGTCATGAACTCCATCCACTCAGGGTCTCCATCAGACCTGTGCCCACACCACGTATTCAACAAAGCAGACGCAGCCATCGCACCCCAACTACGGAAGGTCATCAACATCTCCTTCCAAACAGCGACATTCCCGGAAAGCTGGAAGCACGCCGAAATCAACACCCTTCTCAAGAAGCTCAAGGCGGACCCGAAGGACCTCAAGAACTTCAGGCCCATCGCCCTGCTCCCGTTCCCGGCAAAGGTCATCAAAAAGATCATCAACAGGCAACTGGTTCGCCACCTGGAAAACAACAACATCTTGGACCCGTCCCAGTCTGGTTTCATCCGAAACCACAGCCTCGAGACAACCCTCATCGCCGCGAGAGACGGCATCTGGCGCCAACTAGACAGTGGCGAAACATCAGCCATCTATGTCCTGGACCTGTCGGCCGCCTTCGACACGGTCTGCCATCGCACTCTAAAGACACGCCTTCTAGAAGCCGGAATCCAAGAGAAGGCCCTTGACTGGACCACATCCTTCCTCACCGGCAGAACCCAGAGCATCCGCGTCGCACCCTTCCGATCCGAAGCCACCGACATCATCTGCGGCGTCCCCCAGGGCTCATCCCTCAGTCCCACGCTGTTGAACATCTACATGGCCCCCTCGCACAAGTGGCCCGCCAGCACAACCTCAACATCGTCTACTACGCCGAAGACACCCAGCTCATCCTCTCCCTCACCAAGGACCCTCACACCGCCAAAACCAACCTCCACGAGGTAATGAAGGCTGCCCCCGACTGGATGAGGAGCAGCTGTCTGAAGCTGAACTCGGACAAGACAGAGGTACTCATCCTCGGACCCACCCCCTCAGCCTTGGACGACTCCTGCTGGCCGACCACACTGGGAACAGCACCAACACCCACTGACCATGCACGCAACTTAGGATTCATCCTCGACTCCTCCCTCTCCATGGCTAAGCCGGTCAGCGCCGTCTCCTCCTCATGCTACAACACCCTCCGCATGCTCCGCAGGATCTACAAGTGGATCCCAACCGAAACAAGAAGAACGGTGACACAGGCACTTGTCAGCAGCAGACTGAACTACGGCAACACACTTAAACGCAGGAATCCCAGCCAAACACCTACGACGACTACAACGCATCCAAAACGCCTCCACCCGACTGATCGTCATCGTCCCCCTCTGCAGCCACATCAACCCCACATGAGAGACCTACACTGGCTCTCCGTCGACAAGAGGATCACCTTCAAGCTCCTCAACCCCCTGCACACAAAGCACTCTACAACGCTGGACCAGCCTACCTTAACAGCAGACTCAGCTTCCAACCTCCCACCCGCCAGCTCCGCCTCCGCCAGCCTCGCCACTGTCCACCGCATCCAACGAACGACCTCCGTCGGCAGATCCTTCTCCTACCTCCCCGCCAAGACCTGGAACACCCTTCCTACCTACATACGGCAGACCCAAGACCTACTCGCCTTCAGAAGACTCCTCAAGACCTGGCTCTTCGAGCAGTAGCAGCACCCCCTCCCCTCAGCACCTTGAGACCCTCATGGGTAAGTAGCGCGCTCTACAAGTACTCTGATTGATTGATTGATTGAATTTGTAATTGATTAGCCTCAATGAATCCCCGCACCTCACTACCATACAGCACTTTACCACAACATATAGAGCTATATAGTCTCAGAATCCGCTCTGGGGACTACCGTCCTAGCCTATGTGCAAAGTTCATTATTGATCCGGTACATCTGGTCATGGTTCGACTTGGGTATAAAGATACCCTGTGTTATAGTTCTAACACTCCCCTTTCAACTCTGACACTCACTGGCAGACTCATCCTAGCACCTCTCATCTCCCCTTTGTTCCTCCTCTTTAGCTTCACCTGCCCTGACTAATGAAAACCCTTATCGTGTCCCACACGCAGTTGGTTTACGCTGGGCAAGTCACATACATACTAAAAAGTTTCAAGAATACTGATTTTCTATGAAAGCCTTACAGCCCGCTGCCAAGGGCAATGCTGGTTGTTAAAGGCCCTGATCCCAAGTTTTGGGCCCAACCTGCAGGCGAGGTTCCACCTGAGGCAGAAGGGTTATAAGGCTGTTCGAACATAAAGGGTAGCATGTTCTAAACTAAAAAAAGAGAAACATGACAACAAACATTGGAATGTTAGAGCTCTGGGCTTATTTCTGTCATTGTCTTCAATGGAGCTTTCAACATTCCATTGTTCAAATAAAAGTTTAAAAAATCACAAACATTAAAATTCACTCTATAGCAGATCTCTGAATGCTTTCTAGGGAATGTGTTTTTAACTATGCTTCCAAGCTTGTCTTGTGAGTTTATCATCTCAAAGACTTGATTCCAATTTGTTGAAGACACGTTATGTTTATACATTTTCAGCGTGGCCACATTCATCTGTCCACTCACCCATTGTATCATTCATTCAATCATTCATTAATGTATTCATTCTTTAGTTAATATGAGAGTGCAGGGCCAGACTGAAAATCAGAAACAGCCCTGGCAAAAGTATCCTAACCTGCCCTGCACTACATGAAACTGCAGCTAAAATTGTGTCATTAGGGCGTAGTAGGTTATAGCAGCCCATCCTGTGCTGAAAGGAAGCCACTAACCTGTAGCCCATCTGGAAAATGCGTGAATGGTATAATAGACAAGTCGGTCATCAAGAGAAAAGGAGAGGATGTTTTGTAAGTACACCAAAAGTGTTTTTTTATATTTTTTACATACGAGCTGAGAGGTAAAGGGTTAATTCTGAAGCAATCATTGGCAATGCCAATACATCTGGGGTTGGCAAGCCTGCAATTTTTTTGCAAACATATGCAATATTAATCAAAAGTGTAAAAGTAATAAAACATAAACCTTCTGTGCTTTCAAAGTGATGTGCTTATGTTAGCAGAAAATAAGTAAAAACTGCCGCACTGCAAAAGTGAAGTAAAAAAACAAAAACAAATGAAAACAGAAATAAAATCAGAGATTGGCATGCCAGCATTGACAATGAAATGGAAGTCTTTTCAGGTGGATATGCACGTGTGCACAAAAGAAATGCCGTCACTCTCAGGGAAGGGGGCCTTGCCTATTTACCCATTATTATATGCTCTGGTGAGCGCAAGGAAAATGTCAGTTGAACAGACTAACTCCTAAAAAGGGCTGGCCCAAAATCATACGTATGTACATATGTATTTTATTGTTTTTGAGCGGAAATATGAGGCTGGTGAAACAGTTGAAGCTGTGTCTAGGCCAGACCTAATAAGGCAGATGAAGTGGAGGAGAGCAAAAGAGTCTTTGTTTTAAAGATGAATGCTGAAGTAAAATGTGCAATAAAAATCAGGTTGGACTAGCAAACCAGCCTTGTTACTGACAGTAGCCAGGGGTAGCAGCTGGTCTTTGTGTCTTGCGGTTTGAACCCCTACTACTTTCCTCAATAATCCTATTTTAAGAAAACCTGAAAGCAGAAGAAATCCACATTATTAACAGATAAAATTAAATATGATGTAATATTTGGTGGATTTGGAGAGCCCTGCTTGTCACTCGTGAGGGTAGCCAGGTGCTGACTAGGTGAAAGTAGGCGTGTGGTGAGGCTGGGCCTGAGTACAGGCAGTCTTGATGGTCCCGCAAGAAGACTAATTAAAAAGTCAGGTCTTCAGCCTCTCGAGGAATTCAGGAAGTGAGGAGAAGGCCCTGATATGTGGGAGAGGCCGTTCCAGGATTTGACATCCTGGTAGGAGAATGATCGGCCTCCTGTTCTGCGTCTGTGGCTGCAGGTGTGTTTGCGAGAGAGAGAGTGATGCTGAGCGAAGTTGTCTGGTGGGTTGGTGGAAGTGAAGCAGGCGATTGAGCTATGCAGGTCCCATGATGTGTAGTGTCTTGAATGCGTGTGTGAGAATTTAGAACTGGCAGCGCTTTTGGATGGGCAGCCAGTGGAACTCTCTGAGGAGTGGTGTGGGATTTGTGTGGGGGGTCGAGGATGATTCTGGAGTGGTGTTTTGGATGGTTTTGACATATGTGAGGAAGATGGGCTGGGAAGTAGGCATAAAATGCGCTGATGTAGTCTAATCTGCTTTTGATGAGGGCGTGCATGATAGTATGTCTGGTGTCCAGTGTGAACCACTGAAGATTTTCCATAACATGTGTAGGATGTGGAAGCAAGTGTAGGTGAAGGCATTAACCTGGAACTTCATGGTGAGGTTGGTGTCCAGGATGAGCATAGTTCCTAGCTTGGTTGGTTGGGGTGTGCGTGGGCCCGAGTTCAGCAGACCACCAGTTGGAGCCCCAAAGTGAGCCCTCAAGATCAGCACTTCACAATTTCAGGTCTTCCTTGATAAAAAATGTCCTGTGTTACTGCTGCTAATGCATTGTGTAAGTTAGATCCGCAGGTGCAGAGGAGCAGTTTAGTGTCATACCCGGATACCAGTCTTTAAATACTATCAGGCTTTCATCAATGTTGCAGGACTCGTTTGCTCAGAAATGCACTATTTTGAGATACGTGTCCACGTAAACCCTGGGAGAGAGCATCTCGGGGCATAGTAGAAAGTTTAGACTAATGCCATTAGACAATCACATTTACAATTACACAATAGGGCACTAAAATTAATTAAAAAATGCCCATTCAGTACTCCGCAACATACTCTTTGCAACCCATAATATTTTGACCATTGGTGATGCTTTAGGGTAATTTCGAAAAGCACAATTCCTGTGATGCTGGCTACATGTTTTAAGGAAATATGGTGATTGGCAAACACGTAAATAAAGGCTGTGTGGCACATGTGCCGTGCTGTACTGTAGTGAAAAAGGAGTTGTGTTAAAACTGGGCATCCATCTTTTTCATGCCGAACTAGGGCAAAGGGCTCATTAGGGCTCGGCCTACGTCAACCCTGCGTCAGCAGGGGAGGCGGAGCTCCGAGCTCTTATGTTATAAAAAAAAAAAAGTTTCTTTAGGGGTCCGGGCTGCAACATTCCTTAGTGCGCGGGCTTTTTTTATGGCATCTGCATAGTGATTCGTCTTCGCTGTGCTGTATTTTTAGTAGCCTTGACGCGATAGGCTATATGTAATTTACGTCCGCCATGTTTGGCATTTTCTCTGCGGTGTCACGCACGGCCGTCCATAAATATCAATTAGGAGCTGTCAGGGAGGTGCTGTAATGGAATCCAGATGCTGTGTGCGCGTTCACCATTCTGCAGTGCGTTTTGGAGGGCGCGCGCCATGCATTATTTTGTTGCTCCTTTCATCTCAGGTTTACTCGGCTAATTTCAATGTTTGAATAGCTGAAATGCTTTTACCGAAATTTAAAATGTTTGTTTGGAATAAAAGGTTTACAGTTTTCAGCTAGCTTGCACCTCCTTGTTTGAACACGGAATGTAAAGCGAGTTTGTTTTAGAGCACTGATAGCCCTGTGAGGTGATACTTCAGGGTCGACGTGGTGGGTGCTTCGGGCTGGCTTGCCAGTTTGTTTATTTAAGCGACTGACATGGTAAGTGGAATAACGAGGGAAGAACACGGTACCAGCTGTATATTTGACTGTCACTCTTTGCTGCGATAAAAATAAGTGGGAAAGTGCAATTTCGGATGATATTGAACATTCACTCATTTCAACAATTATGCATTTAAAAAGATTTTGTAGTGGTATTATTCTGTATAATATATTCTGAGCCTCTCTGGGTCACCCGATTTCCTACATGATATTTCTTCACGCCTAAAGCTGCCGTGCGTGAAGGACTCTGTCGACACAGTTCAGCTACTTATTTAAAAAAAAGAAAGGTTTGTTATTTGCTCAACGATGTGTCAGTTAATATGTGTCTGACTATGCAGGAGTTCCCAGGAGCACCTGACGGGTGGCGAGTTCAGTAAGAGGTAAAGAGTGCGCTTTTCATGCCCGACTTCGGGTTCACAGTGTGAGTTTGGGCGGCTGCGACACCAGCTAAATATAAATCTGGCGCAGTCCTACTGGGCACCATGCTGTATGTCAGGGAAGGTGCCGTTCTGCTCTGTGCTGTGGTGAAAGATAGGGTAGTGCAGAGTGCAGAGTGGTAGTGCAGAGTGCATAGTGATAGTGCAGAGTGAGAGTGCGAGTGGTAGTGCAGAGTGCAGAGTGGTAGTGCAGAGTGAGAATGCGAGTGGTAGTGCAGAGTGCAGAGTGGTAGTGCAGAGTGCAGAGTGCGAGTGGTAGTGCAGAGTACAGAGTGGTAGTGCAGAGTGCAGAGTGAGAGTGCAGAGTGCAGTTTGGTAGTGCAGAGTGGTAGTGCAGAGTGGTAGTGCAGAGTGGTAGTGCAGAGTGGTAGTGCAGAGTGCAGAGTGGTAGTGCAGAGTGGTAGTGCAGAGTGGTAGTGCAGAGTGGTAGTGCAGAGTGCAGAGTGGTAGTGCAGAGTGGTAGTGCAGAGTGGTAGTTCAGAGTGCAGAGTGGTAGTGCAGAGTGGTAGTGCAGAGTGCAGAGTGGTAGTGCAGAGTGGTAGTGCAGAGTGCAGAGTGGTAGTGCAGAGTGCAGAGTGGTAGTGCAGAGTGGTAGTGCAGAGTGCAGATTGAGAGTACGAGTGGTAGTGCAGAGTGCAGATTGGTAGTGCAGAGTGCAGATTGGTAGTGCAGAGTGCAGATTGGTAGTGCAGAGTGCAGAGTGGTAGTGCAGAGTGCAGAGTGGTAGTGCAGAGTGCAGAGTCGTAGTGCAGAGTGCAGAGTGGTAGTGCAGAGTGGTAGTGCAGAGTGGTAGTGCAGAGTGGTAGTGCAGAGTGCAGAGTGGTAGTGCAGAGTGTAGAGTGGTAGTGCAGAGTGCAGAGTGGTAGTGCAGAGTGCAGAGTGGTAGTGCAGAGTGCAGAGTGGTAGTGCAGAGTGCAGAGTGGTAGTGCAGAGTGCAGAGTGGTAGTGCAGAGTGGTAGTGCAGAGTGCAGAGTGGTAGTGCAGAGTGGTAGGGCAGAGTGGTGTGCAGAGTGGTAGTGCAGAGTGGTAGTGCAGAGTGGTAGTGTAGAGTGGTAGTGCAGAGTGCAGAGTGGTAGTGCAGAGTGCAGAGTGGTAGTGCAGAGTGCAGAGTGGTAGTGCAGAGTGCAGAGTGGTAGTGCAGAGTGCAGAGTGGTAGTGCAGAGTGGTAGTGCAGAGTGCAGAGCGGTAGTGCAGAGTGCAGAGTGGTAGTGCAGAGTGGTAGTGCAGAGTGCAGAGTGGTAGTGCAGAGTGCAGAGTGGTAGTGCAGAGTGGTAGTGCAGAGTGCAGAGTGAGAATGCAGATTGAGAGTGCGAGTGGTAGTGCAGAGTGCAGATTGGTAGTGCAGAGTGCAGATTGGTAGTGCAGAGTGGTAGTGCAGAGTGGTAGTGCAGAGTGCAGAGTGGTAGTGCAGAGTGGTAGTGCAGAGTGCAGAGTGGTAATGCAAAGTGCAGAGTGGTAGTGCAGAGTGGTAGTGCAGAGTGCAGAGTGGTAGTGCAGAGTGCAGAGTGGTAGTGCAGAGTGGTAGTGCAGAGTGGTAGTGCAGAGTGGTAGTGCAGAGTGGTAGTGCAGAGTGCAGAGTGGTAGTGCAGAGTGCAGAGTGCAGAGTGCGAGTGGTAGTGCAGAGTGCAGAGTGGTAGTGCAGAGTGCAGATTGGTAGTGCAGAGTGCAGTTTGGTAGTGCAGAGTGGTAGTGCAGAGTGGTAGTGCAGAGTGGTAGTGCAGAGTGGTAGTGCAGAGTGGTAGTGCAGAGTGGTAGTGAGTGCAGAGTGGTAGTGCAGAGTGCAGAGTGGTAGTGCAGAGTGCAGAGTGGTAGTGCAGAGTGCAGAGTGGTAGGGCAGAGTGCAGAGTAGTAGTGCAGAGTGCAGAGTGGTAGTGCAGAGTGGTAGTGCAGAGTGGTAGTGCAGAGTGGTAGTGCAGAGTGGTAGTGCAGAGTGCAGAGTGGTAGTGCAGAGTGCAGAGTGCAGAGTGCGAGTGGTAGTGCAGAGTGCAGAGTGGTAGTGCAGAGTGCAGATTGGTAGTGCAGAGTGCAGTTTGGTAGTGCAGAGTGGTAGTGCAGAGTGGTAGTGCAGAGTGGTAGTGCAGAGTGGTAGTGAGTGCAGAGTGGTAGTGCAGAGTGCAGAGTGGTAGTGCAGAGTGCAGAGTGGTAGTGCAGAGTGCAGAGTGGTAGGGCAGAGTGCAGAGTGGTAGTGCAGAGTGCAGAGTGGTAGTGCAGAGTGGTAGTGCAGAGTGGTAGTGCAGAGTGGTAGTGCAGGGTGGTAGTGCAGAGTGCAGAGTGGTAGTGCAGAGTGCAGAGTGCAGAGTGATAGTGCAGAGTGCAGAGTGGTAGTGCAGAGTGCAGAGTGCAGAGTGCAGAGTGCAAAGTGGTAGTGCAGAGTGCAGAGTTCAGAGTGGTAGTGCAGAGTGCAGAGTGGTAGTGCAGAGTGCAGAGTGGTAGTGCAGAGTGGTAGTGCAGATTGGTAGTGCAGAGTGCAGAGTGGTAGTGCAGAGTGGTAGTGCAGATTGGTAGTGCAGAGTGCAGAGTGGTAGTGCAGAGTGCAGAGTGGTAGTGCAGAGTGCAGAGTGGTAGTGCAGAGTGCAGAGTGGTAGTGCAGAGTGGTAGTGCAGAGTGCAGAGTGGTAGTGCAGAGTGCAGAGTGGTAGTGCAGAGTGGTAGTGCAGAGTGCAGAGTGGTAGTGCAGAGTGCAGAGTGGTAGTGCAGAGTGGTAGTGCAGAGTGGTAGTGCAGAGTGGTAGTGCAGAGTGGTAGTGCAGAGTGGTAGTGCAGAGTGCAGAGTGGTAGTGCAGAGTGCAAAGTGCGAGTGGTAGTGCAGAGTGCAGAGTGGTAGTGCAGAGTGCAGATTGGTAGTGCAGAGTGCAGTTTGGTAGTGCAGAGTGGTAGTGCAGAGTGGTAGTGCAGAGTGGTAGTGCAGAGTGGTAGTGCAGAGTGGTAGTGAGTGCAGAGTGGTAGTGCAGAGTGCAGAGTGGTAGTGCAGAGTGCAGAGTGGTAGTGCAGAGTACAGAGTGGTAGGGCAGAGTGCAGAGTGGTAGTGCAGAGTGCAGAGTAGTAGTGCAGAGTGGTAATGCAGAGTGGTAGTGCAGAGTGGTAGTGCAGAGTGGTAGTGCAGAGTGGTAGTGCAGAGTGCAGAGTGGTAGTGCAGAGTGCAGAGTGCAGAGTGCGAGTGGTAGTGCAGAGTGCAGAGTGGTAGTGCAGAGTGCAGATTGGTAGTGCAGAGTGCAGTTTGGTAGTGCAGAGTGGTAGTGCAGAGTGGTAGTGCAGAGTGGTAGTGCAGAGTGGTAGTGCAGAGTGGTAGTGAGTGCAGAGTGGTAGTGCAGAGTGCAGAATGGTAGTGCAGAGTGCAGAGTGGTAGTGCAGAGTGCAGAGTGGTAGGGCAGAGTGCAGAGTGGTAGTGCAGAGTGGTAGTGCAGAGTGGTAGTGCAGAGTGGTAGTGCAGAGTGCAGAGTGCAGAGTGATAGTGCAGAGTGCAGAGTGGTAGTGCAGAGTGCAGAGTGCAGAGTGGTAGTGCAGAGTGCAGAGTTCAGAGTGGTAGTGCAGAGTGGTAGTGCAGAGTGCAGAGTGGTAGTGCAGAGTGGTAGTGCAGATTGGTAGTGCAGAGTGCAGAGTGGTAGTGCAGAGTGGTAGTGCAGATTGGTAGTGCAGAGTGCAGAGTGGTAGTGCAGAGTGCAGAGTGGTAGTGCAGAGTGCAGAGTGGTAGTGCAGAGTGCAGAGTGGTAGTGCAGAGTGCAGAGTGGTAGTGCAGAGTGGTAGTGCAGAGTGGTAGTGCAGAGTGCAGAGTGGTAGTGCAGAGTGCAGAGTGGTAGTGCAGAGTGGTAGTGCAGAGTGCAGAGTGGTAGTGCAGAGTGCAGAGTGGTAGTGCAGAGTGGTAGTGCAGAGTGCAGAGTGGTAGTGCAGAGTGCAGAGTGGTAGTGCAGAGTGGTAGTGCAGAGTGCAGAGTGGTAGTGCAGAGTGGTAGTGCAGAGTGCAGAATGAGAATGCAGATTGAAAGTGCGAGTGGTAGTGCAGAGTGCAGACTGGTAGTGCAGAGTACAGAGTGGTAGTGCAGAGTGCAGAGTGGTAGTGCAGAGTGGTAGTGCAGAGTGGTAGTGCAGAGTGGTAGTGCAGAGTGGTAGTGCAGAGTGGTAGTGCAGAGTGGTAGTGCAGAGTGCAGAGTGGTAGTGCAGAGTTCAGAGTGGTAGTGCAGAGTGGTAGTGCAGAGTGCAGAGTGGTAGTGCAGAGTACAGAGTGGTAGTGCAGAGTGGTAGTGCAGAGTGGTAGTGCAGAGTGGTAGTGCAGAGTGCAGAGTGGTAGTGCAGAGTGCAGAGTGGTGGTGCAGAGTGGTAGTGCAGAGTGCAGAGTGGTAGTGCAGAGTGGTAGTGCAGAGTGCAGAGTGGTAGTGCAGAGTGGTAGTGCAGAGTGGTAGTGCAGAGTGGTAGTGCAGAGTGGTATTGCAGAGTGGTAGTGCAGAGTGCAGAGTGGTAATGCAGAGTGCAGAGTGGTAGTGCAGAGTGGTAGTGCAGAGTGCAGAGTGGTAGTGCAGAGTGGTAGTGCAGAGTGCAGAGTGGTAGTGCAGAGTGGTAGTGCAGAGTGCAGAGTGGTAGTGCAGAGTGGTAGTGCAGATTGGTAGTGCAGAGTGCAGAGTGGTAGTGCAGAGTGCAGAGTGGTAGTGCAGAGTGCAGAGTGGTAGTGCAGAGTGGTAGTGCAGAGTGCAGAGTGATAGTGCAGAGTGCAGAGAGGTAGTGCAGAGTGGTAGTGCAGAGTGGTAGTGCAGAGTGCAGAGTGGTAGTGCAGAGTGGTAGTGCAGAGTGCAGAGTGGTAGTGCAGAGTGCAGAGTGGTAGTGCAGAGTGGTAGTGCAGAGTGCAGAGTGGTAGTGCAGAGTGGTAGTGCAGAGTGCAGAGTGAGAATGCAGATTGAGAGTGCGAGTGGTAGTGCAGAGTGCAGAGTGGTAGTGCAGAGTGCAGAGTGGTAGTGCAGAGTGCAGAGTGGTAGTACAGAGTGGTAGTGCAGAGTGGTAGTGCAGAGTGGTAGTGCAGAGTGGTAGTGCAGAGTGCAGAGTGGTAGTGCAGAGTGGTAGTGCAGAGTGCAGAGTGGTACTGCAGAGTGGTAGTGCAGAGTGCAGAGTGGTAGTGCAGAGTGGTAGTGCAGAGTGGTATTGCAGAGTGGTAGTGCAGAGTGCAGAGTGGTAATGCAGAGTGCAGAGTGGTAGTGCAGAGTGGTAGTGCAGAGTGCAGAGTGGTAGTGCAGAGTGGTAGTGCAGAGTGCAGAGTGGTAGTGCAGAGTGGTAGTGCAGAGTGCAGAGTGGTAGTGCAGACTGCAGAGTGGTAGTGCAGAGTGGTAGTGCAGAGTGCAGAGTGGTAGTGCAGAGTGCAGAGTGGTAATGCAGAGTGCAGAGTGGTAGTGCAGAGTGCAGAGTGGTACTGCAGAGTGCAGAGTGGTAGTGCAGAGTGGTAGTGCAGAGTGGTAGTTCAGAGTGGTAGTGCAGAGCGGTAGTGCAGAGTGCAGAGTGGTAGTGCAGAGTGCAGAGTGCAGAGTGGTAGTGCAGAGTGCAGAGTGGTAGTGCAGAGTGGTAGTGCAGAGTGCAGAGTGGTAGTGCAGAGTGCAGAGTGGTAGTGCAGAGTGCAGAGTGGTAGTGCAGAGTGCAGAATGGTAGTGCAGAGTGGTAGTGCAGAGTGCAGATTGGTAATGCAGAGTGCAGATTGGTAGTGCAGAGTGCAGATTGGTAGTGCAGAGTGCAGAGTGGTAGTGCAGAGTGCAGAGTGGTAGTGCAGAGTGGCAGTGCAGAGTGCAGAGTGGAAGTGCAGAGTGCAGATTGGTAGTGCAGAGTGCAGAGTGCAGATTGGTAGTGCAGAGTGCAGATTGGTAGAAGCATTACGGGCAGCAGTACCACTACCACCAATGCTACTGCTACCAGTACCACCACCACCAGTACTCCCGCTACCAGTACCACCACCACCAGTACCACCACTACCAGTACTACCACCAGCAGTACTACCACCAACAGTACTACCACTACCAGTATCACCACCTCCAGTACTACCACTACTACCACTACCAGTACCACCACCACCAGTACTACCTTTACCACCACTACCAGTACTACCAGTACCACCACCACCAGTACTACCACTACCAGTACCACCACCACCACCAGTACTACCAGTACTACCACCATCAGTACTACCAGTACTACCACCACCAGTACTACCACTACTACAGCCACCAGTACTACCACTACTACAGCCACCAGTACTACCACTACTACAGCCACCAGTACTACCACTACCACCACCAACAGTACTACCACCACCAGCAGTACTACCAGTACTACCACCATCAGTACTACCAGTACTACCACCACCAGTACTACCACTACTACAGCCACCAGTACTAGCACTACTACAGCCACCAGTACTACCACTACTACAGCCACCAGTACTACCACTACCACCACCAACAGTACTACCACCACCACCAGTACTACCAGTACTACCACCATCAGTACTACCAGTACTACCACCACCAGTACTACCACTACTACAGCCACCAGTACTACCACTACTACAGCCACCAGTACTACCACTACTACAGCCACCAGTACTACCACTACCACCACCAACAGTACTACCACCACCAGCAGTACTACCAGTAGCAGTACTACCACAACCAGTACCACTACCACCACCAGTACTACCACCACCAGTACCACCACCACCAGTACTACCACTACCAGTATTACGGGCAGCAGTACCACCACCACCAATGCTACTGCTACCAGTACCACCACCACCAGTACTCCCGCTACCAGTACCACCACCACCAGTACCACCACTACCAGTACTACCACCACCAGTACTACCATCAACAGTACTACCATTACCAGTACCACCACCTCCAGTACTACCACTACTACCACTACCAGTACCACCACCAGCACTACCAGTACCACCACCACCAGTACTACCACTACTAGTACCACCACCACCAGTACTACCACTACCATACCACCACCATCACCAGTACTACCACTATCAGTACTACCAGTACTACCAGCACCAGTACTACCACTACTACAGCCACCAGTACTACCACTACTACAGCCACCAGTACTACCACTACCAACAGTACTAACACCACCGCCAGTACTACCAGTACCACCACCACCAGTACTACCACTACCACCACCACCACATTAACACACTCCATAACACTTAGCAAAAATACATTACCATTTACAATGGCATTAGCTCAAACTCAAATAAATCCGAGCCCGATTGCATTTCTAATGCTTGTTTTCATTAGTTGCTGTAAGACCTATGGCCTACTTTATACATCACTAAAACCTTTACCAGACCCATTATCGTAAGCCGAAAAGAGCGAGGTATTCCAAATATTTTAGCCCGTATCGCCAGGTGCCAGCCTTGCTTATGAATTCACCAATCTTTATCAACTCAAGCCCAGTGTAAACATTAGGGCATTAAGGGCAATAAGTATCTGTCCAACTGACAAACTACAAATCACGTTTAGAAATATGAATTTGGACTTATTTTCCCATGCAAAAAATGTTTTATTGTTCACACAAAAAAGCTAATGCGTCCGATCTTGCTACCGCTTGACCATTTCAATGTACATTTTACAAGTACGGCAGTATAGGTCCAGCATTTGAGTGCATTACAAAGCATTCAACCACCTGCCGAGATTTTCTTCGTGGTTGCATGTGAGTAGGAACTGGAGTACAGAAGCTTCCAAATGCATTGAAGCCCACAGACCAGGATGAAAGCACCGAAATAATTCAGCCATATGACCCGTGGAACTGACGGGTCACGGCAGGTAGAGATGAGAATAGCGGAGGTAGTATAATGAATTCCGCTATCTTTGTGGCCATATTTAGATCTGTCAGAGCACACAGAGATATGGCTGCTTTAAAGAAGGTCTCAGATCAAAAGTCTGCTTGGCAGCTGCAGGCCCACTCAGAGCGCGCGCGCCTTCGCACAACCACACCTGGAAAAGGAGCAGCCCGGATAGGGATTATTAACACTACCTGTTTTCAACAGGCTTTGCAGCTGGCCATCTGGAGTATATGGTGATCACTCCTCTGTAACATGGTGCTGCCTACCTCCCTCCCCCCCGCCTCCCCCTCCCAGCGTAGTATGTAAATAAGAGTCAGCCAGTTTCCCATATCTCCTAGATGTTCATTGACTATGAGCTGAATATGACCCCGTTGGAAGGTTGTGGGCCCCTTGAAGGGTTTCGGACGGGGGAGGGGGAGTGGAGGAGCTATGCACAGCAGAGGCCGCATGGGTCTATGTTAGACCCCTGACTTTCAGAGAGCCAGCTCACAGGCCTTTCAGTGGAAATATCTCTCCTCTGTGCATTCCGAAATGATATACAAAGGTTCTGACGTGTGACAGTGGTGAGCGATTAATGCAGGCGCTCGAGGCACATCATCGTACTGTTAACAGAGACAAAACAAACAAATCTTTGTGAATCTGAACGAATACGAAAGAATTTTATAAAATTTTGGGAGAACAATTCTGAACATGTTCAGTTAATTTTCAGAGGGAAATTATAGAGTGACACAACTAGTCAATAGTTGAAAAAAGAGGATATTAGGTGCGCTTCTGCAGATGTAACAAGATTTGCAGTTGTATCCTTTTTTTGATTTTTAAGCTTATTGTACATCAGCATACAGTGACAGTCATACATAACTATGCTCCGGATATGTTCAATGAATCTGACCTGTATATGCTAGATTAATTAATACCTGAGGCACAACTATTTGTAGCAAAAGCTGTGTGAATTCTGCCCAATGTGTCTTCTCCCTCTTTTCGGTCTCAAGACCTAACACTCAAGAAGTAAATAGAGCTACTGGAAAGTTGAGACAAGCTGCCGGTGAACCCACATCATGAGTGCATCCTTGAGACAGAGACACATACTATATTTTTCTTTCTCTCTCTCACTCTCCCTCACCTCAAGCCAGTGTCTGTACTGTCAGGAAGCACTCTGTGGGTGCACCACACAAAGATGCACATATTACTATACATGTACTTCCTTAATTTTATGTATTTCGCTACACTGAGGCCTAACTCCCAAGCCTCTCTCATTAGTTCACGGTCTCATCCTTCCAGGAACTCAATAGATCGTAGCCCTAGTATGACCTGCTTGTGAAGATCATCTCCGGACGCTGCCTGAGCTTTCTCTGAGTGGACCCTTCAGAGCTCTGAGTTGAGAGGACCATGAGCAAATCGTTTTCCACTTCCCAGTTGTCCAACGCCTCTTTCTAGACTTTGCATACTAGGGTCTACAAAATAATGTCCTTAATACAACTTCCTCAAGAACAATTGCTTGGCTAATTTTTCTACCACACTTTGCCTTTCGACCTACACTGTATTGTGAATGCAGGTCAGAGTCATCTACAGGCACCCCAACTGTGCGTCACATAAAGGTGTTGCACTGCCAGTGTGCCTCCGAAAGACAGCCTTCGGGAGTGGTTAAAAGGGGTTCTTTGGATACCCCAGACATTCCCCTACAGATGGTTGCAGTCATTTGCTGCATCCCCCTGCGGCGAATCTCTGTCCCGCCCCCATTTTATGTTGGTTGGTGCCGCCTGGACAGTGAAAGTCAGAGCAGCTGCATCAACCAGCTGCTCCATCTTTAACAAATGCGCTGGTCCTCAGGCAGGCACAAGTTCATAGCTTCCTTGGGGGCAGTGCATTGATGGTAATAAGACACACTGCCTAGTCTGTCCAGGCAAACCTTTTTAAAGATGGACTGCTGTGAATCACCTACCCATGAATCAAAGTGGGGTGCCCAGTAGATAGAATATAGGTGGGTGTGTAAGTGGTTGTGTAAGTGGGTGTGTGGGTGCTGTGCGGGTCTGTGAGTGGGTGGGTGAGGGCATTTGTGGATTTGTGAATGGTTGTGTGAGTGGCTGGTGGGTATGTGAGTGGGTGTGTGAGTGGTGTTGTGGGTGTGTAAGTGGTTGTGTGAGTGGGTGTGTGGGTGCTGTGCGGGTCTGTGAGTGGGTGGGTGAGGGCATTTGTGGATTTGTGAATGGTTGTGTGAGTGGCTGGTGGGTATGTGAGTGGGTGTGTGAGTGGTGTTGTGGGTGTGTAAGTGGTTGTGTGAGTGGGTATGTGGGTCTTGTGAGTGGGTGGTGAGTGTTTTTGAGGGTCTGTGACTGGGTGTGTGAGTTGCTATATGGGTGTGTTAGTGGGTGTGTGAGTAGCTGTGTGGGCGTGTAAGTGGTTGTGTGAGTGAGTGTGTAAGCAGGTGTGTGGGTTTGAGAGTAGGTGTAAATTTTTTTTTAATTGGGGTCTGAATCCACAAATCCATCTGAATCCACCTAAATCTGGGAGGATCCAGGTGGATTCACGGATCCTCGCATGCTCAAAAAGAAATGTTTTTGAACAATTTCTTCTCATAAGTGGTTCCTCACAGACCCGTTCATCAGTCCCATGGGGTCAGGTTTTATTTGGCAGAAAGACACGTTTCGACCACAGCCAAGGTCTTGATCACATATCACATGCAGGGCGCCAAGGAGTTCTTAAAAAAATTGATGTTAAATATCAATACAAGCAACATAATATGACAATGAATCACATTTAAAGAAATTATATTTACTCAACCCAAATGTATCCTGCACCAAGTTGACATATTTAAGTAACCAATTGTGTTCGTGCACACAATCAATGAAAGTCATAGTAGATCGCTGCTTTAATAAAGTTGCCCTCTTTTGAATAAAACTTTATACAGAGTTGATCAAGAGACACAATACGAGAGTAGCTAACCATATTTCTCCTGCTACTCTTGATATGTTACTGTGTCAAATGATAAATAAGTGTGCACCTGTAATAGAGATGTTGTATCCATTAGGAAAAGGAATACATACACTAACAGTGCAATGACAACAATGTTTCACCTTGATATTTCTTAAGCCTGGGATAGCTATCTCATTTGTACCGGTAAAGTACCTTATTTTATTGAGGGTATAGTACCTAGAAATAGTGTCCCATGTGACTACAAATATTACAAATTAATTGCATCTGCAATTGCGATTTAGTACCCAACACCCTCCATGGTCACAGAAATCAACACACAGTACATTGTAAATATTCGCTTGCTGGCGTACACGTCTTTCTGTCGATTTTGGAACACATCTAAAGAGAAAGGACTATCAATTGATAGTCACAGTGCGAAGTGAAACAAAGAAGAAATATGTCTCTAGTTGACTATAATTACTAGGAGTGGTGGTTGTTCGCTGGAACACCAGTCCACTCCGGTGCACATAACCGTAACATAGGCGAATCTGCAAGATTTTTGATTTCCTGTCATTTAATTCCTATGAAAGCAAAATAGAGAGGGTTATTGGAGCTGTGCTGATACCAATTATATTAAGAAAAAAACGCACCCTAAATATATGGGATACTGGTTAATGACTCATGAAGAGTAAGAGTTACCACTGACACCACATGTGAAAACAAAAATCGAAAAAGGTCTGGTAAGGGGGGAGGAGAAGCACAAATTGCCAAATTCTGTATACAAAGACATGGACTTATAAATGAGAATATATCTATTCGTCATAATTCATCCCATCAGGGAATTTAGTGCCAGTTTGTAAGAAGAAGCAGGATTCCAGCCTGCGTAGTGACGCAAGCCGGTTTCCCCCTCTTTAATGCAAGACACTGTGCAACTGTGTCCAAGCCAGGGAACTTGAGTTCAATCCTCTGCATGTTTCTTAGGAAAATGCTTAGCTGTGCTATAACTGAAGTCTCTGTTGGTAATGGCCCTCCAGTTATCTAATAACTGTTTTTTACTGGAAAATTAGTTGAGCCAAAATACCACATATTAGATGGACAAATTATGGCATAAACTATGTAGTCCATACCACAAAAAACGAATTTGAGGATTTTCCATCTAATTCTATTTTGGCTATATCTGCAAGCTTTACAGTTCCCACACTTGAAGAGTCCTTTGGCTTGTTTAGCTAATTGGTTTCTTTAGGAGATAGGTGGCCATGGACAAGGAGGTCCCTCAATGACGAGTCTCTTTGATAGGTCATAGATGGACTTTGGCCTACTTTGTTTCCTAAGATCGGATCCTTTCTCAATATACTCCATCTGAACCTCAGTATCATACGTAATTGTCCAGCCTGACTGCTGAACTTGGTAATGAACCTTATAGGTTCTTGAAACTCATCCTTTAACTTGCTCGGTTTTGAAGGTTGAAACAGAACCTCATCTCTACTGATAGTTTCTACTCTTGCCTCTGCTTGTTTCAAATTCTTATGTGAGTATCCTCTTACAATGAACCTTTCTATCATTCCTTGATTATTGTGTTGATACCCATCTGTAGAGCTGCAATTGTGTTTCGCTCTGAGAAACTCACTGTATGGTATGCCCCACCTGCAACATGATGGTTGGCAGCTAGTAGCATGTAACATTGAGTTGTCAGTTGTTTCTTGTCTGTATAGTTCTGTGTATATGATACCATTGTCGACTACAAGCTTCAAGTCCAAAAAAATCAATGCTTTTTTTGCTATAATGCATGGTGAATTTAAAATCCATAGTATTGGCATTTAGTGCATTGACAAACAATTTCAGTTCAGATTCAGTGCCTTACCATATAAAGAAAATGTTCTTGATGTACATCAACTATTTCTTAACATTGTAAATCCAACGTACAGTATTGTCATTCCAGAGCACCTGCTTCTCCCACCAACCCACCACCAAATTGGCGTGTCTTGGAGCGAAGCAGGTGCCCTTGGAAGTCCCTTGCAGCTGTTTAAAGTGTTCTTTCTCAATCATGAAGACATTCTCCTTGAGACATATCTTGATCATAGACAGAATCTTGTGTGTGTGCTTGAGTAGATGGATACTACGAGATTTAAGAAAATACTGACTGGCTTTAAGTCCATCTGAGTGCCTAACATTCATGTACAAACTTTCAACATCGAGACACACTAGCCAATGGTTAGCATTCAGAGTCACATTCTGTATTTTCTGCAGAAAATCTTAGGTGTTTCTAATGTACGATTTAAGATCTTTCACGAAAGAACACAAAAAATGATTAACGAAAATACAAGTGTTCTCTAAGAGGCTATTTTTAGAAGAAACAATAGGTCTCCATGGTGGTTCTAGGGCATTCTTGTGTATTTTGGGGAGTAAGTACAGCATGGGTGTAGTAGGTGTTTCATTGAGAAGGAATTGTCTCTCATCCCAACTAAGCAGCTGGTTGTCATTCCATCCTTGTAACAGTGTAAAGTACTTCTGGCGTGGGTCAGTCGAATACGACTTTACAGAAGGATGCCCCATCAATTAGTTGGCGATATGCCTCTGGTACATACAATTCCTAGTCATAAGTACAATATTTCTCCCTTATAGGATAGTTTGATGACTAGATTAGAGTCATTCTGCAAACTCCTAACCTCCTCCCACTGCTCTTTAGTCATATTTTTATATCATGGTAGTTTCCCAATGAGACTTACTAAGTCATATGCTACCATGAAGATAGGACATTGTGCCAAAATGGGGCAGACATCCTTTATGAGGCCAATGAACATTTTTTGTCAAAAGAGCATGCATTGCATCAGTGCGTATGGCGCTCATATTCACTACTTTAAAGTGTGGAGATCTTCAAGCCCTTTCTCACTGCTGACAAAAAACATCCCCAATACAACTGCAGCCATATCAGTTTTAAATGGCATAATTTTAACACAGGTGTGTCACCAGCATTTGAAAAAGGCAAGGATGCCGAAACATGTCATGCTGGTTTGAATAAAATTTTATTCCTGCAGTCCAGCTGTGTGTTTGTGATTTTCAATTTAACGGTTTTTAAGTTGGACAAAAATGGATATGAGTGACCGTTACACATGAGTGGGTTATTTATACATTTGTTAGATGTTTGTTATCATAGCAAACACTTAAAAAAATTCTGAGTTCTTATGCATTGAATTTTCAGAACATTATATAAAACTCACTTCCGAATGACGTCTGACATCGTGTTTTCCTCACATTTGATCATGAACATCAAGATGGTCATAATTCAAAAGAGGGGATGTGACAGAGATGGATTGCTGAACCCTAAGAATGCAGGTTGCGCTTCGAATCACAAAATGTACTGTTGCTTTCTCTAAAACACCGCATTTGTAGAAAAAACAAATAACACTCCATAAGTTTGAGAACACAAGGATCACATTTGAAGGAGGATACAAACAAATAAACATCCCAGCTAGGCAATGGATGCTGTATTATTCATCAGCAGGTGGGGTTTGGCAAACGACTTATGCAAATCTCTCCTTGGCTGTCGTACATCGCCGGAGGGGTATTGCAAAAAATCTTAAGGACCTTCACCCGCACTTATGTCTTACTTTGCCAGGCAGTTTAAAATAAACTGTGCTTACAAAGGATTTTTTTTTAAGTCCTTCCGATTATAAAGATTTAAATGTTTTACATACAGTGTATAAGTTGGTATTTGCTTGGTATTCCATCATTCCAATTTGTGTAATGATATATATTGTTTTATTAAATAAAGTCTTTTGCACACAAAAAGAGTCCTTCTGAGTATTGAAAAGCAGTAGAGAAGGTTGAATTGGTCCTGACCACTCCATTTGTTTCCTTCTGTCTAGCAAAAAGACATGGGGGGGGGGGGAATTTAATGTCAAATGTCACTTTTGTTAGTAGCTTAAAGGGGGTTGTAACTGCAGAGTTGAGATTTCTGCATGTGGAATGAAGACGTTTTAGTTGTTTTAAGATGATCTGGGTATTGTTGTGACGTCGTTACTAGCTTATTGACAGAATATTTGCAGTGATGAGTTTTTCAATGTACAATGGAGTGAAGACTTTAAGGTTTTGGGGAGCACAGTTTCAGAGGGAAAAAAATGTCTAAATTGGCTTTCAGGATGTTGCTGAAAGAATCAAAGACTGGCTGCTTGGTGAATGGTTTTTGGTAGTTGAAATCATCTCGCTCGAGCAGCTCAAATATTATGGGGTTGATTCAGATGTCGTTCAGAAAGTATTCCTACTGAATCGGTTCCGAAATGCTTTCCCGACATCTCGGATCAGGGGAGTCTAACTGTGAGATTTGGATGTATTCAGATGCTTCAGGATACGATTCAGTCAGACTCCCATTGACTTCAATGGGAGCCTGTGTTCCGAACGAGAACACAGGCTCCCATTGAAGAAAGGAGTGGTTGGAGAAATTCATGCACCCTGTGGTGGGCACCCCATGTTGCCTGCCACACTGTGCATGGTTGGAAAGGAGGGTCCCTTGGGTACCCCGAAGTGCCCCAATCGGAAGGCCCTGGGTGAAGGGAGGCCTGCTATGGGTCCCCAAAGACAGTTTCCGGCAGCCAATTCATTCCAGAGAAACTGAATTGGAACGGCTGTCCGAATCGGCCATCGTACTTGCTTGCTCGGAAACTGAGTCCATAGAGCTGTACAATTCGGCTCCGAAAGACGCAACCTGTCTGAATGCCTTTCAGAACCGATTTGGACAGCCCTATGGTTTCCAGGCACCGCAATCGGATATTGGGAAGTGTGTACGCTTCAGTCAGAAACATTTAACAAGGGTTCCGAATCAGATTCAGCAAAACCGAATCCGATTCTGGGCCCTTCCGATCAACATCGGAATTGAACCCAAAGTCTTTGAAAAAGTTCTTCCATTGATTGGATGGTTTTGTCTGGCCATGATGGGTAGATATTTTCTAATTGAAATACATACCCATAAATGTTCTTTACCAAGCGTTTTTTCAGTGACTCTATATGAGTTTGATATATACTTTGACCTGACTAAAGTTGCAACTCCTGAGCATAGTCTTTGGTCCTGCACTCTATCAGGTCCACATGGCCTTTCATCCCAACACTGTGTATTTTGGGCCTTAACAATACCCTATGCCTTGCCCAAATCCCCCTGGCCCTGATGTCCATTGCCCTCTTGACTCCAAATTTTTGTGTCCCTTTTAGCATATAGTGTTCCTTTTTTCATATTTTCGAGTCTCTAAATGAGATGCCTGACCCACAGTTACCATCTGTGAGTGGCGCAAGTAAAAGGTGGTGGCAGTGGTGCTTACTGAATGTAAGACAGGCTCACATGCTCACCGTCATGTGCCTGTAACCCATTTCAATATGACAAATCGTTCAGCCACCTGGTAGTGGTAGTGAAATGTGGACCAAGGGCAGAAAGGGCAGTGAAGGGCCCTGGTATATTTCTAACAAAAGTATCACCATCTTTGAATGGGTCACAGTGGGGATTGAGGATCATGTTTTATATACATTCTGGAGATAGACTTGACTCGAGTTGGATTTCCTCATTTCCCTCAATTTCTGTGGAGTCTTGGTTTGCTCTCTATCTACCTTGACTACTCCACTTATTTCTTACTCTGGTGCAGCGTTTGCAAATAGTTGCTGAACTTTTGTAGAAGGCATATGCAGCAGCAACCCAGTTTTTCATATGTGGATGCTAATCAGACTATGACCTTACGTGGACTAATTGAGAGTCTATTGACCTTGAAATATTTCCTACGACATTTTTTAATTAGAATTACAGCTTGTCATTCAAAGCCGATGATGCTTTCTTTTTTGTGTGGAATGCCAGGCAGATAAGGAATGGACAGCAAAGTCATTTGAAATCATCTGAAGGTAGCTTCTTTGTAGTATGCATTTGAATCGTGCACTGGGATTCTACCTATGATGTAGTGATGCTGGTAGTTGAACTAAAGGGATTTCTCAGTGAGGTGTTAGAGTGTGAGATTCTGAATAGCAAATCAAGAGTTACCTTAGTTCAGAGCTTTTTCACTATGCATTGATGGCAACGAACAGCGACTAGGCGGAGGAGCAAGCAGGTGGAGCAACTTGTAACTAAGTGCCTGTTCTGGACTGTGCCTTTGACTGTTCTGTCATGGAAATCAACACATCCAGGTGGGCTGTTCAAGGTAACGTGGTAGACATGTGACCAGTCCTTCCTAATTTTAAGCGGAACTGGAGGAGGGACGTCAAGTGTCCAGTATTTGAGTTTGGTGGTGTGTCTCCACCAAAAGTTGCCATTGAGGAGACTAAGGGTCGCATTCATATTTATTTACCTTAGAACTTGTACGCTCCTAGTCATGGTCAATACATCTAACAGAGTTAACCCACCAAAGAAATTTCTTTGAATCCCAAGAGAACCACTGGTACATTGGCTGCAATGGAAAGAGAACTTCCTGAAGTACATTACTACTATTGTCTGTAATGGAACTTTAACTCCAAAAAGGAAAAATGGTTATCTTCTACATTGTTTAGGTCCTGTAGGGCTAAGTATTGACAACCAACAGTCAAAAGAAGATAATGTTGGGGATGCTAATGTTTTTAACCAAGCCCGAGTATATTTAGAAGGATACCTTTTGCCAAAAGTGTGCATAGGTATAACTAGATATAACTCTTTCCACAGGAAACAAGAGAAGAATGAATCTACTGATAAATACATCATAGCGCTAAGGAAACTGGCATTGGATTGCAAATTTGGCAGTTTACAAAAGTAGTATATAATATGTCAAGGAGTAATGCATGCCCATGATCCTGCTATATAAGACAGATTATCATAAAACCGCAAGGATGGAACTGCTATTGTTAGAAAGTCTGAAATGACAGGGAGGTGTGTTCTGATCATGAGGTATGCCATTGCCTTCATTTTCATGCACTAGAGTGTATTAGCAATTTGGCTTACTGTGGCATAATTTGTTTGTTATTGTTGTGAAAAGAAATGTGATGTCACACACCCCTGCTTTATTCCTATTGTGCATTAGTCCTAGAGCAATTCTGAGGCAGTTTATAATTGTGTGCTTATTTTTATGTGGCCCTCATCGAGAGCCAAAACATAATAAACTTTTTGACTGAAGCAGTTTGACAACTGTCACATTTGAGCCCTTCTCAAACACGTTATGGAAATCTTGGGGTGGCCACATGAGGGAAAGAGGGGAGTACAACAATTACAATCGGAGTTCAGAGACACCCCAGAAGGGAGGAATTTGCCATTTATAACTGAAACCAAAATACCTCGGATCAGCACACGTGGTTTGAGAAGGTCATATGTAGTGACCTCTAGAGCCACATCGACTTGGCACAGTGTATGGAGAAGACCACACCCTATGTCAAGACCCTTCTTAGCATAGTCAAATGTCGAGTGTGGTAGGTTCTGGGTTAATGACGAATGAATGCATGATGTAGCCTATACACACATCCTGCCAATAAACCCTGATGAGCATAACCAAAACTTTGCATAGAGCATTTTTGCTGCCATGGTCAGTAGGCACAGACAACGAACTTCTGCAGGGCACGTTCTGCATCCAGAGCCCACTGTTCATATCCAGTGATCGCTGAGGCTATGGAATTTGTGCAAAGTATATGGACTAAGACCTCAACATATGTTCAGAACCTGCTGTGAAATGCTCAAACCAGCCTCTGGTACTGCGCAAGACAGTTCTACACAAATGTCAGGCGAGATACTGTGACACCACATTTTGCTCTAATAGCATCATTTCATGTAATTTCACAAAATTGTTATCGAATTTACTGAAATGTAATTAAAAAAAAATACACAACTTTGCTGACACTCTCTGATGCACAGTAGGGTTTGAAAACTAGGGGGACTGGGTGTATGACATGGCCCTGGATACTTCAAATACTGTGGGCCTCATTTATGAGGCCCCTTGTGCCATCGGAACTTCACTTTTTGTGACGTTCCGTGTTGTGCAGAAGCCTGCATGATATTTATCAGGCAGCACTAAGCCACTTATTTTGGCTTACCCCTGCCTGATTAATATCAGTCCCTTTAATGCAGTGTTCTGCGTTAAAAGGGCGTGCAATGGGTGTTGCAGGGGGGAAAAAAATCATAAATCTGAGGCAGTGCCAAAAGCTTACGCCTCCCCAACGGGATGCGTAAGGGAGGCGCAACGGGGAGAAATGTCTTTATTTCTCCTCGTTTTTCCTTTTTCTATGTGTGCTGCATTCTACAGCAATCATAGAAAGAGGAAAAGCCTCTTATGATTAATTTTTTACAGACAGGTTTCCCTTCCTGTACAAAAATAATTATCCCTGCAATGCAGGCAACCTTGCACCATTGTGCAAAGGTGCCTGTGTTGGCGCAGGCAGCCCATTGTGCGCAGGCAGAGGGTAAAAGGACAGGAATGCGCCGCATTACTGACATTTTCTTCTGCCGTAGGGAAGCGCCGCAGGAAGGTCTGCTGCACTGCCCTACGGCAAAACCTCATAAATGAGGCCCTGTACTGGTGAAGATCACAGACCATGGACAGTGGGCCCTGGGGCGACAGTAACTAGACACACATTGTGTTCTCCATGCTGGATGTAGAGTGCATAGTAACAAATACAGGGGTGTAACACAGGTTCCAGGGGGGCCCTAAACTGTCAGGGGGCCCCCGTTCAACCAAAGGTACTGAATATCTGTAAGTTATAGGAAACACAGGGCCCCTCATCGTATACTGCAGAGGGGACATCATTTTGCGTTACGCCACTGAACTAATATTTGTACTTTTGAAAATGTATCAAACTTTAGTAATGTTCTATGCATTTTAAACTACTTAAACAACTTTCAACTTGTATAAAAATGTCAGTTTAATGTTCACAATGTGCACAGTTATTGTTCATTTGCATATAAATGTAGGTTTTACGCTATGTGTTCTCATAATGGAAGTGTGGGTGCATTGCATCCCTTTAACTTGAAACGCTTGTGATGAACATATCTTTTTTCATAAATTGTAATGTTCTGTAATTCTTTCTGAGTCTAGACAAAAAGCAAGACCCATGCAAGAGCGGATTTGTTAATGCCTTCTTGCACTGAAGTTGGCTATCTTGTTCGCACAAATAATTTCAAGGAGGCAGATGGAGATTCCTCCCTATTGTGTCCTAAGCATCAAAAGTGCAGACAGATGACGTAGGACACAAAGATGTAAGTTCTCCCTTAAACTTTATTATCGTGTTACCTACAACTCGATCACTTCCCTTTTTCTGACCCCATGACATCCTTTCCTTTCCTTCCTCATGGCCACGCCGCTCCTGATCCAGGCAAAGGTCTCAGTGCCAAAATACTACACTGCCCCCTGACATAGTAATTAACATGTAACTTTACAGAAACAATGATAACTCTTCAATCAGTCTGGTGGTTATCACTGGTCAGAGTATGTCTCTCGGTAGGAAGCTCTGTCTCCGGAAGCACTAATGACTGGAGTGGGTCCAGTTTGTCGGAGTCGGCCGGCCCTCAGGAGAGGAGAACTTATTTTGAGTGGGACATGTTCCTGAAAACTGCCAGGCTCTCCTTTTCCGGTTAAGAGTATGCTTTTTCAGTGTCGAACATCCTACGGCTGGCATTTGCAACTATACATCTGGTAGTGCATTATGTTGAGCTAAGATAGCTCCCAACCCCACTGGGCTTGCATCAACTGTGACTTCATTGTGAAACTCTGGGTCAAAGTAAACCATAATCAAAAAATTGACCCAGTCCTCAAGGCAAAACACAAATGTGAAACTGTACGCAGCTTTAGATTGTCAAATGAGCATTCTAATTATATCTCTAATACTAGAGATTATAACTCTGTTTCAGTCCATTGCCAAAGTTAAAAATAAGCCCATCTCTGATAAACAGAAACCTGACAACACAGTACAAACATCCACTAGAAAGACAACATTAGAAAAAGTGTGAAATAGCTAGATGACACCTCACGGGCGCACCACCAATGGGACCCCTGGTTGGTACTCACCAGGTTGGCCCTGTTCTCATCATCGGTGTCAAATAGCTTAACGTAAACGTGTCCAAAAACCCAAAGTAAAGGAAAAGACAGTGAATGGTGCAGTGTACGCAAAACATATATGTGACACGGACTAACAACGTTCAACATATAACACACACAATACTGCGCAACAAGATGCAACTCTCTCTTTATTTATATTTTCTTGTTGCATTACAGTAAACATGTAATATAAAAAGGGGGAGTTATGAATACTACCTATCAACTCATACTCAGCCCGCAGCCGACATGTTTCATTGCCTTAGGTATTGTATCAGGCAATTTCTTCAGGGCAAACGAAAATTTGAGGTGCCACTGCCAGCAATACTGTGCTTTAAAATGCTGCAAATCAAAAAAGATAGAGCACATATATATATATATATATATATATATGTAGACATCTGCCAGTAGCATTACTGCATATTTAACTCTACATTGCACTCAGTAATAGAAAAAAACGCTCGTTACCTGGAGGCATCTTTAGCTCTCATACCATTACCAATCTGGCTCTTTGAAACTCTCGGACCCACTTCCAGTCGGTAAGTGTGGTCTTGCCTCCCTTCTATGTTCGTCTGAACAGAAAAAATGAAGGGAAGACGCCATACGGGCGCGCATTAAAAACAGCTTTTCTAGTCTCACCGTCTCCATGTTATGTTGTCCTATACCGGTGTGCTTACTAGTAGAGGAACTTCAAACGGCGTCTTCTCAGCACCGGAGCGCCGGGACTAAGACGCACGGTTTATTTACCTCGTCTGTTCCCCGTGTTGTGTGGCTCTGATTGGGTCGTGTTGTCACGGGGGTAGCAGGACCCTGATTGGACTCTCAGGTCAGGTGACCGGGTCAACTAGTAACAAACACCGATGTCGGCGCCTCATAATTCCTTTGTGTACTAGTGATGTATTACGTTTTTGTACAGTAGGGCTATCATAAGGACAGATCAAAGCATGCCACGCACGGCGAATACAGGATCAGGACGTATTACCGATCCTAAAGCCCATTAACCATATGATAGGACTCAGGGAAAACGGGGGCCATCTTGGAACGGTGTAGCTTAATGCAGCTGTAGCTGGCTACAGGGGAGAACACACCTCAGACTGTTGATTATCACCCACTTCTCTCAACCCATAAGCTATTAATGTAATAGGGCACAGGTATCAGGTAGAGAAATCTATTCAGTATTTAAAAACGTTTCTTAAGCTGAACATCATCAATATGGGCTATCCACAATAGGTGTCTGATGTAATAATCTTTGAAAGCACCTGGGTGGCAAATGGAATCATGGAACAGAATGATTTCTATAATTACTATATGATATATATGTCATTGGATTTTAGATTGTTGAACCAAAGAACAGCTATATCATCTTAGCTTATTCCATTCCAATAATTCGTTTAGTCCTTGCTGTTCGCTAGATTCCTGATAAATCCAGTGCGCTTCTTTAATTGCCAAACGCTTTTCCATAGACTGTGCCTCACCCATCACTCTTTCCAGCACTACCCATGTGAAAGAGTGTTTGTTACGATGACAGTGCTGTACTAACTTTGTCGTCAGTTTGCCCTGTCGTATCGTGCTCAAATGTTCTTGGATCCGAAGCTTGATTTTGCGTGACGTAAGGCCGATGTATTCAAGGCCGCACTCGCAGCTCAATCTGTAAACTACATTCGTAGTATTGCAGTTGCTAAAATGATTTAGCGTCCAGGTTTTTCCGGATTTTAGCTGGATGGTATTGCATTTTTTCGTGATATGGCATACAGAACAATTTCCACAGGGGTAGTGGCCATTAGGTACCGTCGAGGTTTCTGGCAGTTTTTTCTCCATCATCCTGGTGTGGACCAATTTATCTTTTAAATTGGGGGCCCTTCGGAAAGCAAAGCGGGGAGGTGGCATCTTGTGATCTTGCGTGCTGAGGAGAGGCCAGTGTCTTCTGATAGCTTGTCGGATTTTTTTGGCCAGCGGGTCGAAAGTCATGACCACTGGTAGACATTCCGATTTTTCTTTTTTATGTGACTCTAAGAGCGCTGTCCTTGGTGTATTTAACGCCCTTTTATTGGCTTGACGGATTATTTTGCGTGGGTAGTCCCGGGCTTGTAACCTGTTACTTAGGTCTTTGGCTTGTTCCCTATAAGCCTCCGTCGTCGAGCAATTCCTCCTGTACCTCATGAATTGACCCACCGGGAGATTGTCCCTGAGTGCTCGAGGGTGGTAGGATTGATACGTCAAAAGGGAATTTCTATCTGTCGGTTTTTGGTGTACACTAGTCACAAACCTTCCTTCTGAGGCCTCAATGTCCAGATCTAGGTACACTGCACTTGTCTGATGGTATTTCCAAGTGAAACGCAGACTCCTGTCTTGCGTATTTAACCAGTTAAGAAACTGGAGGAGGCGATTTTCTTCTCCTGACCAAATGAGGAGCACGTCATCGATATAACGTCTCCACAGACGTAGATGTTCTTTAAAAGGATTATTCTCTGAATCGATGACGTGCTCCTCAAACTGCCCCACATAAATACATGCCACACTCGGTGCCATTGTAGCCCCCATAGACGTCCCCGTCACTTGGAGGAAGAGCTCATTTTTATAGCCAAAGAAATTACGTGTCAAGGCTAGCTCTACACATTGTAGAATAAAGCTCTGTGGCGCATCATAAAACCATTCCTGCTTACTGAGTGCTTTAGCTGTTGCTACTAGGGCCGCTTCTTGGGGAATGCATGAGTATAGCGACTCGATGTCTATGGTCACAATGTACTCTGTAGCAGGGTTATAGATCATCGAGTCCAGGACATTTAAAATGTCAGCAGTGTCTTTAACATAGGAAGCTTGAGTAATTACAGATTCGCGTAGATAGTAGTCCGCGAATTGGGACAAGGGTTCCAGAATTGACTGAATCCCCGATACAATAGGCCTGCCAGGAGGGGGCCTGGCAGGCTTATGTATTTTTGGGAGGACATAAAAGGCGGGAGTCCTTGGGTTGGTGTTAATGAGGAACTCCGCCTCTTTTGAACTTATCCATTTCTTTTCTTTTGCATTAGCAACGAGTTTTGTAATGATCTCTTTTAGTTCTGGTGTTGGATCTCTAGCGAGAGGTTGATAGTTAGTTCTGACGTTTAAAAGTCTTCGAACTTCTGCTTCGTAGTCGGATGTGTTTAAAATCACAATGGCTCCGCCCTTGTCCGCGCTCTTGATGGTTATTTTGTCGTTGTTCTGCAAAGATTTAATGGAGTTCCAATTTTCTTTCGTCATATTCCTGAAGCCCATCGATTGGTTCTTATTTTCTATGTCTTTAATTTCTTCCAATACTTTGGCTTCAAACACTGCGGTTTCTGGGCCGAGCGTTGCAGTTGGGGGGCAGAAGGTTGAGGGTTTTCTTAAGTTGGAATTAAAACCTCGGCTTTCTTCAGTCGGTTGTTTACAAAAGAATTTCTTAAGTTTTATGCGGCGCATAGTTTCGTAGAACTCGGTCCGGCATTTGAAGGCATCGTGGTTCGGTGTAGGCACAAACCCTAACCCTTTATTTAGCACATCCTCTTCTTCGGTAGTAAGCTGATGGTCAGATAAATTTACCACGATACTCATCATAGTGGTTTCTTTCCTCTGCTCCGCGTCATTCGGGGTGATGAGGTTTGCCATTGTTGTTGTTGTTGAGGTCGATTTCCCCGTCCTCTTCCTCTCCCTTGCTGTTGTTGGAATCCTGGGCCTTTGTTGGATGCTTGGCCCTGTTCTAAAAAATTCCTCAGCAGGGTGTTTAAATCGGTGTTAACTGATGCGGGCTGGTTAAATCTCACTCTGCTGGTACTCGGGGCTGTTTCAGGTTCCTCTTCACTAGATGTATTAGCAAAAGACCAGTTGGTGGGTGTTCTTTTCTGTTGTTGAAATCTACTTCCCTTGCCGCTTCTGCTGCCACCAGAAGATGGTTGTTGTTCTTGGGCTGACTGGTAATAGGAATCGTTGGTGTATGGGAAGGCCCACTCGTGAGTGTAGCGCTGGAGGTTACGTTGCAGGCCTCTGATCTTCTGTGTCACCATATATTGTTTATATTCCTCTAGATCTGTTTTGATCTTCTCTAGCTGCTCCTTGGCATCAACAATGCTACTATCTCGATTTATAGTTTCCTCCAGTTCAGCAATTTCTTTTAGAACTTCTTCACTGAGACGTTGTGCTGTACTAATTATCAGAATCAACCAATCTCTCGTACATTTATTGGCGATAAAACTCCAATCACATCGGAATTGCTTATCGTCCAAAAAAATACGTGGTTCAATTCGAACTATAAGGCTGGCAGGGGAAGCTCCTGCTTGATAATACTCTGACATAAGAGCTCCATGTAAGGCGATCCTTATGTGTTTCTTTTTCAAGTTACTTAGTTTTTCCCACTCTTCCCTTGCTTTATTAGACCCTGCCAGGGGGTTGTCACTGAACAGGGAGGGACCTGCTAGAATTGCTGCTATTTGTGCATCTGTAAATGCCAAGCAATTTTTCTCCATTACAGAGACTAAGTGCAATGTAGAAACGGCAGTATTAATGATAAACAGCACAGGTTAAAGGTTAAAAATCAGAGCGAACACATGGGGCTATTCGTGGGGACTCTCACGGCTAGACTGCCGTACTCAATATATTCAAACAATAGGAGTCAAGAGGGACATAAAGGACTGGATCGCCCTCCACTCAGTCAAGTAATAATCAAAAAATTGACCCAGTCCTCAAGGCAAAACACAAATGTGAAACTGTACGCAGCTTTAGATTGTCAAATGAGCATTCTAATTATATCTCTAATACTAGAGATTATAACTCTGTTTCAGTCCATTGCCAAAGTTAAAAATAAGCCCATCTCTGATAAACAGAAACCTGACAACAACAACAACAATCGACCTCAACAACAACAACAATGGCAAACCTCATCACCCCGAATGACGCGGAGCAGAGGAAAGAAACCACTATGATGAGTATCGTGGTAAATTTATCTGACCATCAGCTTACTACCGAAGAAGAGGATGTGCTAAATAAAGGGTTAGGCTTTGTGCCTACACCGAACCACGATGCCTTCAAATGCCGGACCGAGTTCCACGAAACTATGCGCCGCATAAAACTTAAGAAATTCTTTTGTAAACAACCGACTGAAGAAAGCCGAGGTTTTAATTCCAACTTAAGAAAACCCTCAACCTTCTGCCCCCCAACTGCAACGCTCGGCCCAGAAACCGCAGTGTTTGAAGCCAAAGTATTGGAAGAAATTAAAGACATAGAAAATAAGAACCAATCGATGGGCTTCAGGAATATGACGAAAGAAAATTGGAACTCCATTAAATCTTTGCAGAACAACGACAAAATAACCATCAAGAGCGCGGACAAGGGCGGAGCCATTGTGATTTTAAACACATCCGACTACGAAGCAGAAGTTCGAAGACTTTTAAACGTCAGAACTAACTATCAACCTCTCGCTAGAGATCCAACACCAGAACTAAAAGAGATCATTACAAAACTCGTTGCTAATGCAAAAGAAAAGAAATGGATAAGTTCAAAAGAGGCGGAGTTCCTCATTAACACCAACCCAAGGACTCCCGCCTTTTATGTCCTCCCAAAAATACATAAGCCTGCCAGGCCCCCTCCGGGCAGGCCTATTGTATCGGGGATTCAGTCAATTCTGGAACCCTTGTCCCAATTCGCGGACTACTATCTACGCGAATCTGTAATTACTCAAGCTTCCTATGTTAAAGACACTGCTGACATTTTAAATGTCCTGGACTCGATGATCTATAACCCTGCTACAGAGTACATTGTGACCATAGACATCGAGTCGCTATACTCATGCATTCCCCAAGAAGTGGCCCTAGTAGCAACAGCTAAAGCACTCAGTAAGCAGGAATGGTTTTATGATGCGCCACAGAGCTTTATTCTACAATGTGTAGAGCTAGCCTTGACACGTAATTTCTTTGGCTATAAAAATGAGCTCTTCCTCCAAGTGACGGGGACGTCTATGGGGGCTACAATGGCACCGAGTGTGGCATGTATTTATGTGGGGCAGTTTGAGGAGCACGTCATCGATTCAGAGAATAATCCTTTTAAAGAACATCTACGTCTGTGGAGACGTTATATCGATGACGTGCTCCTCATTTGGTCAGGAGAAGAAAATCGCCTCCTCCAGTTTCTTAACTGGTTAAATACGCAAGACAGGAGTCTGCGTTTCACTTGGAAATACCATCAGACAAGTGCAGTGTACCTAGATCTGGACATTGAGGCCTCAGAAGGAAGGTTTGTGACTAGTGTACACCAAAAACCGACAGATAGAAATTCCCTTTTGACGTATCAATCCTACCACCCTCGAGCACTCAGGGACAATCTCCCGGTGGGTCAATTCATGAGGTACAGGAGGAATTGCTCGACGACGGAGGCTTATAGGGAACAAGCCAAAGACCTAAGTAACAGGTTACAAGCCCGGGACTACCCACGCAAAATAATCAGTGAAGCCAATAAAAGGGCGTTAAATACACCAAGGACAGCGCTCTTAGAGTCACATAAAAAAGAAAAATCGGAATGTCTACCAGTGGTCATGACTTTCGACCCGCTGGCCACAAAAATCCGACAAGCTATCAGAAGACACTGGCCGCTTCTCAGCACGCAAGATCACAAGATGCCACCTCCCCGCTTTGCTTTCCGAAGGGCCCCCAATTTAAAAGATAAATTGGTCCACACCAGGATGATGGAGAAAAAACTGCCAGAAACCTCGACGGTACCTAATGGCCACTACCCCTGTGGAAATTGTTCTGTATGCCATATCACGAAAAAATGCAATACCATCCAGCTAAAATCCGGAAAAACCTGGACGCTAAATCATTTTAGCAACTGCAATACTACGAATGTAGTTTACAGATTGAGCTGCGAGTGCGGCCTTGAATACATCGGCCTTACGTCACGCAAAATCAAGCTTCGGATCCAAGAACATTTGAGCACGATACGACAGGGCAAACTGACGACAAAGTTAGTACAGCACTGTCATCGTAACAAACACTCTTTCACATGGGTAGTGCTGGAAAGAGTGATGGGTGAGGCACAGTCTATGGAAAAGCGTTTGGCAATTAAAGAAGCGCGCTGGATTTATCAGGAATCTAGCGAACAGCAAGGACTAAACGAATTATTGGAATGGAATAAGCTAAGATGATATAGCTGTTCTTTGGTTCAACAATCTAAAATCCGATGACATATATATCATATTGTAATTATAGAAATCATTCTGTTCCATGATTCCATTTGCCACCCAGGTGCTTTCAAACATTATTACATCAGACACCTATTGTGGATAGCCCATATTGATGATGTTCAGCTTAAGAAACGTTTTTAAATACTGAATAGATTTCTCTACCTGATACCTGTGCCCTATTACATTAATAGCTTATGGGTTGAGAGAAGTGGGTGATAATCAACAGTCTGAGGTGTGTTCTCCCCTGTAGCCAGCTACAGCTGCATTAAGCTACACCGTTCCAAGATGGCCCCCGTTTTCCCTGAGTCCTATCATATGGTTAATGGGCTTTAGGATCGGTAATACGTCCTGATCCTGTATTCGCCGTGCGTGGCACGCTTTGATCTGTCCTTATGATAGCCCTACTGTACAAGTACAAAAACGTAATACATCGCTAGTACACAAAGGAATTATGAGGCGCCGACATCGGTGTTTGTTACTAGTTGACCCGGTCACCTGACCTGAGAGTCCAATCAGGGTCCTGCTACCCCCGTGACAACACGACCCAATCAGAGCCACACAACACGGGGAACAGACGAGGTAAATAAACCGTGCGTCTTAGTCCCGGCGCTCCGGTGCTGAGAAGACGCCGTTTGAAGTTCCTCTACTAGTAAGCACACCGGTATAGGACAACATAACATGGAGACGGTGAGACTAGAAAAGCTGTTTTTAATGCGCGCCCGTATGGCGTCTTCCCTTCATTTTTTCTGTTCAGACGAACATAGAAGGGAGGCAAGACCACACTTACCGACTGGAAGTGGGTCCGAGAGTTTCAAAGAGCCAGATTGGTAATGGTATGAGAGCTAAAGATGCCTCCAGGTAACGAGCGTTTTTTTCTATTACTGAGTGCAATGTAGAGTTAAATATGCAGTAATGCTACTGGCAGATGTCTACATATATATATATATATATATATATATATATATATATATATATATATATATGTGCTCTATCTTTTTTGATTTGCAGCATTTTAAAGCACAGTATTGCTGGCAGTGGCACCTTAAATTTTCGTTTGCCCTGAAGAAATTGCCTGATACAATACCTAAGGCAATGAAACATGTCGGCTGCGGGCTGAGTATGAGTTGATAGGTAGTATTCATAACTCCCCCTTTTTATATTACATGTTTACTGTAATGCAACAAGAAAATATAAATAAAGAGAGAGTTGCATCTTGTTGCGCAGTATTGTGTGTGTTATATGTTGAACGTTGTTAGTCCGTGTCACATATATGTTTTGCGTACACTGCACCATTCACTGTCTTTTCCTTTACTTTGGGTTTTTGGACACGTTTACGTTAAGCTATTTGACATCGATGATGAGAACAGGGCCAACCTGGTGAGTACCAACCAGGGGTCCCATTGGTGGTGCGCCCGTGAGGTGTCATCTAGCTATTTCACACTTTTTCTAATGTTGTCTTTCTAGTGGATGTTTGTACTGTGTTGTCAGGTTTCTGTTTATCAGAGATGGGCTTATTTTTAACTTTGGCAACGGACTGAAACAGAGTTATAATCTCTAGTATTAGAGATATAATTAGAATGCTCATTTGACAATCTAAAGCTGCGTACAGTTTCACATTTGTGTTTTGCCTTGAGGACTGGGTCAATTTTTTGATTATTACTTGACTGAGTGGAGGGCGATCCAGTCCTTTATGTCCCTCTTGACTCCTATTGTTTGAATATCAAAGTAAACCATGCCTGTTGCTTTTGTAATGGTCTCTTTAATGTCTCTGAAGCTTCTTTTACACTCTTGTGACCATTGAAATTGGGCGTCTTTCTTTGTCAGCTCATGCAGCGGGGTGCTGATGCTGATGGTGGCATATTCATGAATGTATCTTGTGCAATAGCTGTCCATCCCAAGGAATGAATGTAGCAGTCTCACATTCGGAGTTGGCTTGATCTCTGAAACAGCGTTTACTTTCTCATGGTCCAGTTTTGGAGAACATGTGTCTAAAGAACTTGAGTTGCATCTTGTGAAATTTGCATTTATGAATGTTCAAAGTGAGGCCAACCGCATCAAGCTGTTGACATACCTTTAGGAGTTGCCGAAAATCAATATGTCTTCACTGTTATTGAACACATTAGATACAGGCTGGATGACTGTATGAATTACGTCTTGAAAGATTGCAGCCATTGAAGAAACACCAAAACTGAGTCGCCTGTATCTGAATAAGCTCACATGCGTTGAACAAGTGGTGATATATTGGTTGCACTCTTCCACTTCCAGTTGGTGGTACCCCTTGTTAAGATTTATCTTAGAGAATACTTTGGCACCATTGTGTTGTGTGATCATGTCAGCTAGATGAGCTCCTGGATGTTGTTTGTGATGTATTGCCCTGTTTGGTTGACACATGTCAACTCAGATGCGTACCTCGGTCTTGTTGTCTCTTTTGGGCATTACAAATATGGGTGAAACTTCTGTGGAGTGCTCTATAACTCCAACCTTTAGAAGTGTTGTTCATTCATTCATTCAACATTTTTTATTTTGAGAGCAAGCCCAAAAAACATACACCAAAATATAAAAACATTTACAATAAAACATATTAAAATCAAAATTCAAAATTGAACTGCAAAATGAGTAAAACAGCAATTGGATCATAAAGAATCAATGAAGCACAGGACTACAAGTGTAGAAGAAGCAGATGGAAACATGCCAATGTAAATATTATTAGGACTAAGTGGGCAAACCATTACAAAGGGGAAGGTTATATCATTCAGCTCGTACACACAGTGAATCACATTAAAGTCAAAATTCATAGTCAGAGTGCAATATGAGCAGGGCAGCAATTGTATCATAAGAAATCTGTGAGTGACAGAGCTACAAATTCAAGAGCAACAGATGGGAACATGCCAAAGTAAATATTATTTAAATCAAGTGGGCAAACCATTACAAAGGAGCAGGTTATATCATTTGGTTCGTACATGTAAAAGTAGCAAAATGCATCTAGCTGGCCAAAAATTTGAACATGGTTCATGATAAAAGCAGTTTTAAAAATTATCTTATTTTAGTCAAAATTAAATCAAGTCCAATCTGGGTTATATAAATTTGGCTGGTCAAAAGCACAGCAGCGTATCACCCAGGTTTGGTCAAAGCACACCTTCTCCATAGGGCCTACTAGTTGGTTACAGCCGAAGGCCAATGATTTCATTGTATACCTGACTGCTAAAAGAAAACTATTCAAACTGAAGTATTGTTATTTCTTTCTCTAGAACATTTTGAAGATAAAATAAAATTTGGCGATGTAATTGGGCTATTGGGTGAAGGTCTTCAATTATGTGTGTCCACACTTTGACACCCTTTAATTATGCCAGTCCGTGCAATAGCAATGGAAACTGCCAAATTATGTCAGTGGTGGTGTGTGCAAGCAAGCGCGGTGGGGCAGGATGGGGGTGGGGCAGGGGTTGGGGGGTGTACGTGACAAACAATAGAATAGGGAAAATAAAATAAATAAGTAAACAAAATCACTTACCTTGTGCTGCTGCGAATGCAAAATAAGTAGTTTTATTTATTTACTTTATTTTCTCTATTCCGTCATTTGTCAATTCCACTACCCCACTCTCGCCCCGCCTCTGCCCCCTGCCCCTCTGCCTCACCACGCATACCTGCACCAAACGCCACTGCTGTCAAAGATGAATGGTATGGAGCAACTGTTTATTTTTAGTGGCAAGACAATGCGCTTGGGTCTGGTGCCTTTTTCTCTCACTTAACTCCCATTTTAATGCTGGTGATTGATGGTGAATCTTCAAATCCGATGTGCTGACTTCTTTGCATGTGCAGATCATATCTGCCTTGAAATGGTTCTCTTTTTCACACCCTTTGTAGGTTTGTCCAAGCGTTGGGCATTGACCCTCACGTGGGAAAGAAAATCTGCACCTGTAGTATAGTTTTGATGTCTGGTCGCACATTGATTTCTGTGTGTCATGGCTGGTCTTGTGAAGACTCTTTAGGGTAAGTGCAGTTTCTCGAGATAAGGACCTTGAGGCTTATTTACAAGCACTTTTGCGTCACTTTTGACGCAAAAGTAGCGCAAAGGGCTTGTAAATCTGCCCCCTTGTCTCCAAGGCAGTTTCTTGTCATTCCACCCTCTCTTCTGCTGAAGTGGGCAGTAACATTCTGTCCAATGTGACGGTGTTTTGGAGCATGCAGACATCAAAATGCGTCAGCTAGACATCCATCTATGATGAGAAGACATACCTCCACTGATTGTGCCACCCACATGAGTAGCCCTGCAAACACGTCTCAGACCTGCCACTGCAGTGTCTATGAATGCAGTTTTAAACTGCCATTTCGACCTGGAAAGTCAACACACTTTCCAGACCGAAACCATTCCTTTCACTACCTGTAAGTCGCCCCTAAGGTAATCAATAGGAAGCCCCATGGTCAGGGTGAATGGTATTTCAAAGGTAGGTCATGTACTGGTGTGTTTCACATGTCCGAATAGTGAAATACTGATAACTTCATTGTTCACTATTGCAAGGACTATCTCTCCCATTGGGTAACATGGGGATTGCCTTGAAATTTCTTTTAAGTGCAAGTGCCCATAGGAAGCAGATAGAGAGTTGGAGTTTGGGGCGTCTGAACTCACAATTTAAGAATACATCATTTGGTGAAATTGGTTTTCGAATTATGTCTTTGAAAATGGCACTTTTGGAAAGTGGGCATTTTCTTGTTTAATCATTCTGTGCTTCTGCCTGTCTGTAGAATCCATGTCTGGGTTGGCTAACAGTTAGGCTCTTGTGCATTAACTCTATGCAGTCACACAAAAGGAGCAGAGATGTGCCTTGCATATTCTGATGGGCTATCACCAGGCTGTGGGCCTTCCTGAGCTAGAGTGATGGGAGGAGTTGTCACTGACATCTGAATTGGGCTCTGCCTGTCCTCACACAAAGCTGTCTCCACCCCTCTTTGGTGTGTCTGGATAAAGGTCAGGGAAAGGCAGGGTGTTGTGCACTATAAAGACTTTCCAATGAAGTTTGCTTACTTCAAAGGCAGAAAGGGGCATGAGTACTGGACCTCTGACACCCAAAATCTGAACACTTCAGGACTCATGACATTCTGCTAGGAAGAAGAGCTGGATGCTGTAGGAGAGACTGCCACTCTGCCTGTTGCTTTGTTGTGCTGGCCTGCTGCTTGCTGCTTTTGTCTTAGCAGTGAAAGGACTGGACTTGCTTTCCTAAATCCTGCTTCCAATGGTCTAAAAAGGGTGTGTGCGTACTTGCCTCCTGTTAAGAAGACTTAGAGGCATCAAAGACTTCACCTGCATCTCACTAACAGCACCTGGATTTCTCTGATGGGACTCCTGATTGCCAAGAGGTGTCAACTCCAGTTCCTGGGCCCTTGAAATCATGTGGCTGGTGCTGCAACTCAAGAAAAGCAACATCGACACCATCAGCAACACTGCTGCCTGCACTGGAGCTGAGGGCTCAGCTCATGAAGAGCACAACGCACCACCCCGGCTTACACTGCAATACTGATTTTTGCTGACAACAGCAACTTATCAATGCCGACTTCATCATTGATCGCTGGGACTAGTTCCTCATCAATTCGTAGAACAATCTCATGAACTGAAACATGAAAAACAGCTTTAAAGATTGCTATTTATTTATATGCAAAACTTTTTAAACCTTCATTTGTTTTCTCGAACAGCGTTATTAATTGTGCATTTGAAAAAAGTGGACATAAACATTACAATGAAAGACAAATATTTACAAAAAACTTTTTTGCCATAAATCTATACATTTGACCAATCTAACATTCATATCATATTCACACCACATTCATCCTTTAAATAAAAAAAAACAAGAAATTCCTTGCCACATTCAATTATATGTTATCACATTTGAAGTAACCCAATACTTTACAAGTTTCAATAAATCAGAGAAATTGTTTTCTTATTTATAAAGTTGGCTTCTAGATGGCAAGGGAACAGGTCGGTCGACGCGTTTCGAACCACTATTGTTTGCAGGTTCTCACAGGACCAAAAATTCTCTACAACCAAAACAACAAAAAACAAGTTTGTAACTCCCTATATTAACAGACCATAGGCCAATGGTCTAGCACAACTCCCTCCATACGACGTTTCCCTACCTTCAGTGATCCAAACAAATTAGGAATCCATATGTATCAAACTCATACGTCACAAGACCCAACTCACTGGGAAAGGAAAGAAACATAATGTTCAAAGATAGACCTGACATATTATCTTGGCACCCAACAGCTTCTCATGTATTTCGGGACGCTTACCGTATGATATGCGATTAATCCTGGCAGTGGTGTCACTCAAAATATGTTTAATCCAGGCGGAGGCAATGGATAGTATCCACTTCTGAAAACAAAGACATATATTGCTCATTCAGGATCCAACTTGTAAACTAATAACTAGCTGACTAACTAACTCTCAAGGAGCTTACCCCGTATTGCAGTAATCGAGTGTGTCGGTTGATCTGCAGCTACCGCTGCTTCACTCGCCGGTATTCAATAGTCCTACAAAACAGCCCCAGAAACAGCGGGCATTAGTATTAAAACCTGCTTGACAAACTTAATCGCTTGTCGACGTATGTTGCACAAATCGCTCTCACCTTTAGATTGGAGTTCTTTTCGGCGTGTGCATCCTTCACATTCGAGTGTTAGCGTTCGAATGGCGCTGTAGTGCAGAACGGGACTATTACTTCCTGCTTAGTCACATGTTTGACTTCCGGAGTTATGGGTATTGTAGTCTTAATTACGAAATGGATGTGGATGAACGGGCTCCTGAGTCTGCGCGGGGCACCATGATGTAATGTAATTTCCAGGAAAGCGCTAACTACGGGTGCTTTTTTATTAAAACCGATAATCCATGCAAATAAATTAAAATAACCGATCAGACTCCACACCAAACCACCCCTACAAGGCAGAAGTTACAGATGCAAGGTGCGAGGGTCAGCTGCACTTTTTAACAGAAGTCTTTATAGAGGTTTAAATATTTCAGAGAATTCATTTAAACCCTCCGTGGCAGTATTAAATTTCATGATGAGGAGAGCCTCTCTTTGGCTCAGACGTGCCTCAAGGTCTCCTCCACGAGAATCTTTTTCAATTTTAGACAAAACCGTCCATCTCAGTTCATTTTCTTTATGATTTTTGGCAATCCAATGGTTCACAAGTGGGGCATTCACCACCTGTCTGCGTACACGAGATTTTTGCTGTGTGATTCTTTGTCTGATCTCTTGAGTCGTTTTGCCGATGTATAAGCTCGGACATGGACACATCACTCCGTAGACTACGTTTCTAGTCTTACAGTTAGTAAAAACATCGTGTTTCCAATGTATTTCATTGAAAGTAAAAATAGAATTTTCCATAGTTTGGTCACAGCAAGTGCACGTTCCGCACTTGTGGTGGCCAATAACTGGGGCTAGTCCCAACATAGTCCTCAAAGTTGGAACTTGTTCCGACGGGAGTGATGCCCGGACAATATAGTTCGCAACACTTTTTTCTTTGCGAAAAGCGAATAATGGAGGTGTTTCAAAATCTTCATGTAGGTCTTTAATCAAATGCCAATTGGATAAGATTAGTTTCTTTAAATGGTGTGCATTCGGACAAAAAGTGGTAACACACACAGATCTGTTGAGTACAGGTTTGACCTTTTTCTCCAGCAAATTCTCTCGCAGTGTCCACCATGCTCTCTTGAGGGAATGTTTCAATAATTTGTTTGGATAGCCTCGCTGTGAGAGACGATCCTTCAATTGGTTGGCATGATAAAAATAATTTTCTTTTATTTGAACAGTTTCTGCGAATCCGCAGAAACTGGCCAAACGGTGGGTTCTGTCTAAGGCTACGGGGGTGATTACTGCTAAAGTGGAGAGCTTTGTTGTTGGCATCAGAAGGCCAACTTGCTACAACTTTGTTTCGTAAGGAGACTGATAGAAACAAAGCTCAAATAAAGAAAATTATTTTTATCATGCCAACCAATTGAAGGATCGTCTCTCACAGCGAGGCTATCCAAACAAATTATTGAAACATTCCCTCAAGAAAGCATGGTGGACACCGCGAGAGAATTTGCTGGAGAAAAAGGTCAAACCTGTACTCAACAGATCTGTGTGTGTTACCACTTTTTGTCCGAATGCACACCATTTAAAGAAACTAATCTTATCCAATTGGCATTTGATTAAAGACCTACATGAAGATTTTGAAACACCTCCATTATTCGCTTTTCGCAAAGAAAAAAGTGTTGCGAACTATATTGTCCGGGCATCACTCCCGTCGGAACAAGTTCCAACTTTGAGGACTATATTGGGACTAGCCCCAGTTATTGGCCACCACAAGTGCGGAACGTGCACTTGCTGTGACCAAACTATGGAAAATTCTATTTTTACTTTCAATGAAATACATTGAAAACACGATGTTTTTACTAACTGTAAGACTAGAAACGTAGTCTACGGAGTGATGTGTTCATGTCCGAGCTTATACATCGGCAAAACGACTCAAGAGATCAGACAAAGAATCACACAGCACAAATCTCGTGTATGCAGACAGGTGGTGAATGCCCCACTTGTGAACCATTGGATTGCCAAAAATCATAAAGAAAATGAACTGAGATGGATGGTTTTGTCTAAAATTGAAAAAGATTCTCGTGGAGGAGACCTTGAGGCACGTCTGAGCCAAAGAGAGGCTCTCCTCATCATGAAATTTAATACTGCCACGGAGGGTTTAAATGAATTCTCTGAAATATTTAAACCTCTATAAAGACTTCTGTTAAAAAGTGCAGCTGACCCTCGTACCCTGCATCTGTAACTTCTGCCTTGTAGGGGTGGTTTGGTGTGGAGGCTGATCGGTTATTGCAATTTATTTGCATGGATTATCGGTTTTAATAAAAAAGCTCCCGTAGGTAGCGCTTTCCTGGAAATTACATTACATCATGGTGCCCCGCGCAGACTCAGGAGCCTGTTCATCCACATCCATTTCGTAATTAAGACTACAATACCCATAACTCCGGAAGTCAAACATGTGACTAAGCAGGAAGTAATAGTCCCGTTCTGCACTACAACGCCATTCGAACGCTAACACTCGAATGTGAAGGATGCACACGCCGAAAAGAACTCCAATCTAAAGGTGAGAGCGATTTGTGCAACATACGTCGACAAGCGATTAAGTTTGTCAAGCAGGTTTTAATACTAATGCCCGCTGTTTCTGGGGCTGTTTTGTAGGACTATTGAATACCTGCGAGTGAAGCAGCGGTAGCTGCAGATCAACCGACACACTCGATTACTGCAATACGGGGTAAGCTCCTTGAGAGTTAGTTAGTCAGCTAGTTATTAGTTTACAAGTTGGATCCTGAATGAGCAATATATGTCTTTGTTTTCAGAAGTGGATACTATCCATTGCCTCCGCCTGGATTAAACATATTTTGAGTGACACCACTGCCAGGATTAATCGCATATCATACGGTAAGCGTCCCGAAATACATGAGAAGCTGTTGGGTGCCAAGATAATATGTCAAGTCTATCTTTGAACATTATGTTTCTTTCCTTTCCCAGTGAGTTGGGTCTTGTGACGTATGAGTTTGATACATATGGATTCCTAATTTGTTTGGATCACTGAAGGTAGGGAAACGTCGTATGGAGGGAGTTGTGCTAGACCATTGGCCTATGGTCTGTTAATATAGGGAGTTACAAACTTGTTTTTTGTTGTTTTGGTTGTAGAGAATTTTTGGTCCTGATGAGAACCTGCAAACAATAGTGGTTCGAAACGCGTCGACCGACCTGTTCCCTTGCCATCTAGAAGCCAACTTTATAAATAAGAAAACAATTTCTCTGATTTATTGAAACTTGTAAAGTATTGGGTTACTTCAAATGTGATAACATATAATTGAATATGGCAAGGAATTTCTTGTTGTTTTTGATTTAAAGGATGAATGTGGTGTGAATGTGATATGAATGTTAGATTGGCCAAATGTATAGATTTATGGCAAAAAAGTTTTTTGTAAATATTTGTCTTTCATTGTAATGTTTATGTCCACTTTTTTCAAATGCACAATTAATAACGCTGTTCGAGAAAACAAATGAAGGTTTAAAAAGTTTTGCATATAAATAAATAGCAATCTTTAAAGCTGTTTTTCATATTTCAGTTCATGAGATTGTTCTACGAATTGGCAACTGTTTTGTTCTATAATGTGTATGGCTCAGCCTTGCTGAGTAAGAGCCAGGACCCAGTTTTGTTGTTAGACTTCATCATTGAGGCCCTTGCCTGCTCCGGAGCCAAGGGCACTGCTCATGAAGTGCATGGCGCACCACCCAACTTGCACCACAGCCCCAACCTCCTGGACGACAGTGCTTTGCCCTGACACCACGCCACTGTCTGCACCGAAGCTGAGGGCACCGCTTATGAAAAGCACAATGCGCAGCCCTGATGCCTATTGATGCCAGTGGCTCAATCGCATCATCTCAAAGTGGATAACTGATCTGAGTGAACTCCCAAACTCATTGAAACCACAGAATCACTAGGAACGACCGCCTCGCTGGCAACATCACATCCCCTCCCCTGCGCAGCAGTAATGAACCGATGCTGCACCAGTACCAGAGACGCCTCACCTCCCGGACACCATGCAACGTCTTTGTTTTCATCGTTTTCAAGATACTGTCACTGGGGAACTCCGTAAACGGCCCATGCTCCTCGCAGTCAGCACCGGACTTTTTGATCAGTAGCTGTCACAACGTTGAGATAGTCTTGGGTGGATCTATTGTTTTCTCTATGCCATATTTTTACAGTAATCTATTTAAAAGTGATATTTTGGCTTTTCTATGTTGGATTTTTGTCCTTTTGGTCTTGTTTTATTCAGATAAATATTGGCTATTTGTTTAAACAGGGATGTATTAATTTTGCAATGTTTTCACTGTGTTACTGTGTGTGTATATACACATTGCCTCTGAGATAAGCCTGACCCCTACAGCCAAGCTACCAAGGGGTTTAGCAGAGGTTATCTTAGCTGTGTGACTCCCTTACTCTGACTAGAGGAGGGTCCCTACTTGGACACGGTGCAAACCACTGTCAACTTGAGACCCTATTTCTCCAAAAGGTGTTGTTAGACAAAAGGGGAAATCTGCCTCAGCACCCACACCATTATGCCCTCCAAAAGTCACACAGTAAGCATAGCCCTATTGTATGAATCACAATTGTCTTGCAAAATAGTTTATTCCATGTTAAATATTTATATTTTGACACAACCTGCTGAGTAAGGTCAAATAATGTCTAATCATAGCAAAATTAGGTTATATGTTTTTACGGTCTCCCCAATGGTCAATATGGCTAACAACTACACCTGATAAAATGGAGAATTTTAATTCTGTTTTTATCTCAACTTATTAAAGGTTTCCAGTTATCCTGTAGGTGTTACACTGATAATAGGCAGACTATCTTAAGACTGATTGTGTGAGTGATAAGAATAGCGAATGGATGTCTTCAAGCTGCCTCAAGCTCAATTTGGATAAAATGGAGATCTTCTGGACGAGCCTTCTTCCTGATGAACTATGGTATTGTCCCACTGCTGTGCAGCCTGTTAGGAATCTTGGAGGATTCCTTATGTGTTTCACCTTGAACAGATAAAGTTAATTCTTATTCTTCTAGTAACTAAAGGTTTGAATACAAATTTGCCTTTGTCTCTTCTGCCCATTTTCCTATCCACACACTAATCTGTTCTCGGTTGGACTACGCAAATGCCTTCGTGTTTCTAGCTTGCCAACTGCAATGCCTCGAAATAATACAAAACTACTCTAAAGGCTACATCTCCACTTACTGTGACATACTCTCATAAAGCCAGATGTGTTCTCTGCATTTGTTCCCTAATTAAAAAATATATTGTTTTTAAAGGCCTGCATGTGTTTCAAATCATTATTTGGCTGTAGTCCTATCTTTAGAAAGGAGCTACTTTATTTATATGTGCCACTACAGTCCTTTGTCCTTCAGAAAAAAGTCAGATTTAGTTCAGACTTTCCACCAAGTCAACTATTCAAAATAGGTCTTATACATCAAGACTTGCTTATATATTCTTGTATATAGCTCATGGCATACGGTACAAGATCTAGTAGTGCAGTCTAGACCAGAGAGAGACCACAATCTAGGGATTCCTGTGTTTTCTTTTAACAAGTTCTTGTGAAACAATGCATGACCAGTTATTCTCTTATATACTGAGAAAATCTAACAGTTATGAATAATATGTTTATCCTGTATATGGTGAGATTATGAGCAGATATTAAGTACTTAACTACTTATATTTTGCCTTCTCTTGCTGTTAAAGGACTATCTTTATTTTATATTGAACATTTTAAAACATTCCAAAGCAAAGTTAGCCATGAGTTATTGCACACACTAAGGATTTTTTTATTTCAAAGAAATGCTGATTCAATAAAAAGTGCAGGAAAGTAAAGAGTTTGAATACAGCTAAGGAACACGTGGCTTCTAGAAGATCATCATTAGCATTGAAAATAGCTGAATACAGGGGCACATGCATCAAACTCCTTACTTGCGATTACCAAATAGCAATTTTTAAGAAGTCGCTATTTGGTAATCACAAATGCCTATGCATGTAGGAATCGCAATAACATTTGTGATTCCTTAATATTAGCTAATAGCAAATCAGAAATTGCGAGTTGCTATTAGCTAATGTGACTCTATTCATTCCTATGGGCCTGCATATTTAGTGCTGATAATGCTTCAGAGAATTGGAGCAGTACCATAATTATTCCTATTGCCAAAAAGAGATAGGTGTGTCTTATTAACTATAGGGTCTTCTCCATGCTCTATAGAATCAGCATACCATTCGGAAAACTGACGACACCCTTAATGATTGTCAAGCAGATTTTCTGTGAGGTTTTGGTGCAGTTGAACATGTGCTAAGACTTTACTATTGATTATGTAGTCTTTTGAGTTGATGAGAGTAAGGATATTTTAGGCTTGTAGGACATCATATCAACTGTTAGTATCATATGTTAGGATGGTTCATATAGGTGCTATGAGGTCCCTGACTTTACCAGAACCTTTAAGAAATGCAACGTTTTGTTATATTCATGCAGTATGGCTAAAATTCAATTGGCCTAGAGTGAAAGGACACGCGTAGGATTGATGCCAATTGGTTTGTAAGGTAAGGCCATATGTGAGCCCCACCCCTTTTAATATCTTCATCAACTATGTGAAATCCTTACTGTCCAAGGCTTGAGTAGACATGTCTGGCATAACTGGTGCACCTCTACTTTGTTTCTTGCATGGAGAAAATGTTATAGCTTATAGCACGTTCCGAACCGACTACTTAAATTCTTTTAATTGAACAAGTTTAATTTAATAAAAGAGGAATTTATTTGGCCCAAATAGAAAAGATCCACCAGAGCCGAAGTCATAATTGCTCTCATATTTTATCAATGTATGATATCTAGATGGAGGATGCATTTTATCTGCCCTGCCTTAATATATCTGAAGCAAAGATTTAGTCTAGCACTCTACATGGAACTTAGCTTTGGGGCTCTAAAATTACAATCAATAATATTTCCCTATGTTTTTATTTTTCTTAAGATCACCAAAGTACCTAATTCAGTGTTTTTTTCTTTGAACTTAAGAAAGAGTTGTATATAGAACACACATCTGTGTTGAGACTTGCACTGAAATGGACTAGCTAACCTATGCGGTAACCAACTTTTAGTTAAAAATAAAGCAGCATGAACGTTGGCAGATAACGCATTGTGAGCATTACCTTAAGGCTACCTTGGAATCGATACATATGCTCAGACGTAAGTGGACTAGATATGAAATCTTACCAGGAAGTACAAGGAAAGATTACTAGATACACCAAAAGAAATGAATAAGCATTTGCAGTGCAATCGGTCTCGCACTTGGGACGTTATGTGTATTTAGCTATGCAGCACATTAGCCTGGGTGCTGAAACATCTACTGTTCTTTAACATGGGGGGAAAGTAAGCACCAAACTGTGTGACATGCCAGGTATGGGAACACAAAGAGAGAAATATTGCCTTTCAGTGGGAAATGGTATAGTTCAAAGCTCTCTTTTTAATATAAAATCAGGGCCTTCGGTGGTCATATCACTGAAAACACAAGATTTGAAAAAAATATTATTGTCTACGGGTGCTCGTGGAAGACAATTTCTATGGCCTGGAACCTAGCCAATGTTAGAGTAATCCTGGTATTTAAATGACCTCTGCTGGTCGTTTTCTATCTAGAAAGTCAAATAGAGGCAGTTACCAGAAAAAGAAAAAAAGATAGTCCCTCAGCAGAAAGCAATTCTGGTATTTTACTGACCTCTACTGTTCGTTTTCTATCAAGAACGTTAAATAGAGGCAGTTGAACAGAAAAGAAAGTCCCTAAGCGGAAGCAGACATGTCTTATGGCTGATCTCCAGAGCCCACAAAGTACATACTCATATAAGTATATACTAAAGTATATACAAGAGGTCTCGAATTCTCGACCTAAAAACAGGTTTTTGGACATTGTGAGGCTGCTTGAGGGTAACAAAATGTTGGATTTCAAGTTAGATCAGAAATATTTTATTCAGAAAAGTCTAGCAAGTAGAGATTATTTAGATTAGGCAAACTCTCAGTAGCTCTATTTCCTCATGCTCAGGTTCCACTCAGGAATTTACAACTAAAATGTGTAACCTGAAACTGGGGCTAGATGTCTACCCCAATGTCTAATTGTGATGATGTAATTTACTTTTATTTTGTCCTTATAACAGATATCGCTAAGAGAATTTATTGCACAAAACAGTTAAGAGGCCATAGGAAAAAATTGAATCAGGTACACTGTAGAGCTATAATGTATCATCTGTTTGGCTTGGTGTGAGAAAAGGCATGTTTTATATTGAAATGTTCTTGAAGGTCTGTTTTTCTTTATTCATCAAATGTAGTGTCAAATATGGTGGGACCAAATGTGTACTTTTATTACTAGGGGTGTGTAAATTCACAAACTTTGCTTTTCTTGTAACTTTGTAAAATGTTGTCAAAAAGTCTGCAAAATTGTACATAGTTATGTGAAATGCAAACTGTCATTTAGCACTATATTTTAGCCTTAAATGCACCTATGTGTCAGTTATTTATGCAAGAACACATCTAGCGCTAAAACTATAGGGACTTGTATATGAGAGGCTATCTAGGCCACTTTACGTGGCTTTGAATGGCCTCATAGATATGGAGTAAGGCAAGGCAGTACAAGTCTCTGTGTTGCCTTAACCTGCACCAGGGAGGCATCCATGGGTGTTGCGGTGGGTTTTCTCATGCAAGACTCATGGGTTTTGACGCTGCCCCAGATTTACTAATTCACATAAACTTGTAGAAACCCCAAAACCTTAGGCCTCTCTGGGGGAGGCATAATGAGGAGAAATATTTGTGTTTCTATTCTTTTGTTCCTCTTTCTATGTGTGCTGCATTCTGCAGCACACATAGACTGGTGCTAGGCTGCCAAATCAGCACCAGCACAGTAGAAAGGACAGGAATACACTGTATTGCTTGAATGCAGTGCATTCTTGCCCTTTTATTTTGGCATTGGGCAGCACAGCCAGGTGCCTTACTGCGCTGCCCTAGGCCAAATTTGCCAGAAATGAGACCCCCAGAGTGCAAAAGACAGTTGCTGCAAACAACATCACACCATAGTTCGTCTTCTGTTTGCTCATGTTGTTTCCCCACTATATTTTTACTCTAAAGTGTGGCACAATTACGCGTCTGGCATAATTTCAGGATTTCTCGTAACAAACGTGATGTGAAATTCACACATTTAGGTGAATTACACCGGTGTAATGGAACTTGCAACTAAGTCTACTTATTATATATATGAACTGTCATTTAAACATATGCATTTTTTGTTTTTTATTTGTGTTCATGTTTAAGGAATTGCAAATTTTCAAAGGCGGAGCACAGCAGGTGGCGGGTTCCTAGGGACTGGGTGCAAAGCATGTGCTCAGAGTCCAGTGCAGAAAGCTGAAGTGGGGTCCAGATTCTCAAAAGCGTCATGGTATTCAGAGCAGCAACCAAGAATGCTGCACTGTGTGGCATGACAGGTAGAGAGCAGGAGAGCACCATGTTTACAGCTATGACTCTCTCCTCCCCTTTCCCTAGCACCGGCGCTGATTTCAGCTGCTGTGAGCCAGGCACAAACCATAGCGCCACAGTGCTATGGTGTGTGCCTGAGTCTACCATAGGATTTGTACAGGATGGGCAAACTTCCATTCCAGCATACTATGGCTAGAAAAGTGAAAACAACTTTTTCTACATTCTATCTCTGCTGTAAAGTGCAGCACACATGCAAAGTCAGTTAAGAAAGGAGAAATGAAAAACTTTGTCCTTTTAATGCCTGCTTTTCAGAGGCATTACATTTTGGCATTAAACTCTGTCTACTAATGTTAGCAGATAGGGTTTAGTGTCAAAAAGTTGGGTGGTTTCATGGGAACGCCCATGTTCCACCCATGAAAAGCCTCCTTGAAGGAAAGTGATGCAAAGTAGTGTTTCACGTTGCTTTGTGTTACTTTTGGGTATTTTCCAGTACAAAACAAGTTTTGCATTGGAAAATGAATCTGGAAATAAAACATTTGTGCTGGTTAAGTGACACTGACCCCACGCAAAATGTTTGACAATCTTCCCCTAAGTGTGCAATGGTTGAGAGGACACAAAGCCTGTGTGCAGGCTGTTGCTCAAAAATATATGAATACATAGTCCATGCTGACTTGCCAAATAACATGTACATTGGGTTTTGGCATCATGTGATCAGAGCACAATGTACAGAGGCTGTTGTGCCTCTCCAGTGAGCAGCAGAGTACGTTCTATGGCCATATTGCCTGGATGCAAATTGTTTCGGAATGCCAGGCCAAATGCCCAGATTCTGCCACTCATGGCCAAAGGTTATGCAAAGTGGTTTCCCCAAGTCATGTTTGGCACCTAGAATGGCCTGTGCACAACCACAGACCAAGCACAGTGGGTTTTTGAAGGATTCAAATGACAAAAAATGTGGGAAAAGAAATAAAGATAGAATGCCTTTTATTTTTGATCTGTCATTATCGATTATTAGGGCAATACTTTTTCTAAACAGATTTCTAAAAGTGTACTTGAAATCCAGAACAAACTTGGTAGTAAGATAGTGCCTAGGTCAGGATAATGTTGTTTTGTTGCAAGATGTACATTTGTTAAGTTGTCTTTTTGAGGTGTTACTATCATAAAAGAAATGCTGGTTCTGCCTATTTAGTCATACCCAGTGTTTAATTTGAGACGGTGATTGCCGGTGTGGACTACCAGCACTCATTTTTGATGACCGGCCCATATTTTGTCTCATCAGACAAAACAAAAACACACAAACGGGGAAAAAGGAGGAAGAGAAAGACTGAAGAGCTGTCACAAATGGAGAAAGCAGGGCCCTGCAAGAATGAGATAAAGGGTCTGATAGGGGATTAAAGAGGCCTGAGACCCCAGCATCCAATCTCCCCGTGCTGCTGCATTGCTCTTGCTCCTGTCTTCTCTGTGCTCTGTCCTGCTTTTTGAGTGATTTTTCCTTGCTTTTCCCTTGTTTTCACTGTTTTCTCTTGCTTTTCCCCATTTTTTGTGAGCCTTCTCTTTGCTGTTCCTTAGTTTCCATTACTTTCTCCTTATTTTCCCCGTTATGGAGTGCTTTCTACTTGCTTTCCCCTCTTTTTCATTGCTTTTTCCTTTTTTCCCTCATTGCCACTCCTGCCTGCCACCTCTTTTCTGCCTGTGCTTAGCACCACTCACTACATTCCTGTGTCCCTCCCTCCTCTCAGGATCTACTTAATGGAGGCCACAGTGCCACCCCATTGAGAAGTCCCCTGGCCCAGCTTTCCCCGTGCTGCTGCTATTTCCCCTGGTTTTTGAGTGCCTTCTCCTTGCTTTCCTTTCATTTTCATTGCTTTCTCTGTGCTTTTTCCCCTGTTTTTTGAGTGCCTTCTACTTGCTTTGCTTTCTTTTTCATTGTTTTCTCTTTGTTTCTTCACATGTTTTTTAATGCCTTTTCCTCTTTTAATAATGACATTAATTTTTAAAAAAGCAATTAGCAACTCCAGAGCCTAAAAGCCTCACGGGTGTTGCCGCATTCTGTAAATCCATGATTGGTTGATTGATTCAGGATTAGGCAACTTGGTATTGAGCACTCTGACATTTGATAGCGCCGGCCATAGGTGTGTGAGCTGCACTATGGACAGCGGCAATCACTATTTCACGAATTAAGCTCTGATCACACCTGTGCCCTAAGCTTTGTCCAAACCGTCCTCGTCCTCAATTTAGAAGTCCTCCTGAATGCCTTAAGTCTGCTGCCATCTGATTGGCCAAAGTATAGCAGAGACATTTGACTGTCACCGATGTGTGGTGTGATAACTGTTTTTAAACCTTCTCAAAATAATTTAGCTTGGGCACACTGGAGCTAAATAGACACCATTTGATCCCTGGTGGCATGAGGGCCTTCTCGAAAGGGATGCGGAACCTCACGAGGCCGCCAAACAATACCCTAGAAGAGAAGGACAAATAATCAGGCGTGACAACTCAAAACTACTAGAGATCACATGTTTTAAATCTGCAAACCGTAAAATATGCGTTGCCAATCATTTTCACCTGTAAAAAGATCGCAATTTACTGAAAAAACGAATTAAAGGTTATTATCGTTGAGCTATTCAAAAGTAAGGGGCATATTATCAAGGCGGGCGATATGAGATTATCGACACTTTTGCGGCCATTTTCGGCTGCAAAGAGGCGATAATTTTATCGCCTTATTAGCAAGTTGTCGCTAACAGCAGTTAGCGACAGCTTGTAGGCAATAGCGAGCGGTTTGGGGCTCGCTTTGCATGTCAACGATATTAATTGCTAAGGACATGCAAAGTGGGCGTACCTAACCTGTTAGCGACTGAAAGCAGTCGCTAACATCGCTATCGCCTATTATCAATGCAGGTTTAGCAACAAGAAAATTCGCGCTAAGCGCGTGTATCGCTGAAAACTAATGCCTGCTCAGACCAGTTCTTAGCCTCTATATCCAATGGGAGGTGGATATTCAGGCTAAGTTCCTATTAGCGATAATGCCTGAATATCGCTGGATTTCCAGCGATATTCACGCATTTCGCCGCTATCGATGGATATTTGATCGCTTTGGAGATAAACGTTGCTAATAGCACGTTATCTCTGTGATAAAATCTGGCGATGCAGGGCGATAAAAATTTCGCTAAGCTTATTTAGCGATAAATATCGCTAGTTGTTGATAATATGCCCCTAAATCCCTCAAACTGGCAAATTGCAGTTATTGATCGGGTGCTATATTTCAACCAAAAACACTCACTCTCTCTCCCCTGCCTCCGTCGGTTGCTAAAAATATATTTTAAAAACAAAAAACAGAGGTACGCTGAAGGTTCTTGAAATGCTTTTCTGTAATATACTTTGCTGAACAGCTGTCTGAAAACAAGAATCATTTGCTCGCATTTAGTAGAATTTTGACTGAGCTGTGGCGCAGGCACAATCTATATTCCCTACCCCCTTTTCCCTCTTTCCTTCGGTAAAGTATTTATTTTCTTACGTTTGTAAAATCCACCCAGCAACACAGGGGTTACCATGTAAGCTCCCAGGAAGGTACATCCTTTGGAAGTGGTTAAAAATGAGCAGGAATCTAAACAAATGGCTGTGTAGGGAGCAGGCCTGGCCTTCACTTAAGCAGAGTTATAAATCACTGCTGTGACAAGGTGTGCTAGGGATTGCTGGCGGGGCCAGCGCAGCTCCAGGCAAATTCCACAAGGACACGCGGTGTATCTGTAATGAAATAGCACCCACACAGCCATTAACCCTTCTCTTCCCAGGGAAAGACATCTGCATGCACAAAATAGCAAAGCAAAATAAATCATTTCTAGGCTGGCCGTTTTTTTTTCATGGTGGGCATTGTGCCACAAAAAGAGATGTAAAATAAAAGGCAAATGGTCATTTATTTTAATTTTAATCAAGCCACATCAAATAGCTTTTTATCACACGCTGGTATTCTTTCAGTACATAAATATGTTTAATATTTGCTTTAACATAGCAGGGACATTCAGCATGGTAAAGTGGTGATGCAAATTCCATGTATCAATTTAATGTAAAGTGTCTGAGCCCGAATATGAAGGCATCTGATTGGTAAAATAGAAGCTGTCCTGTCAAATAGTGCCACAGTGCATACACAGTGAAATAAAGTGGATGGAAAGCTCTGGTCCTGTTCCCAGGCATGTGAACATGAGAGATTGACATTATGGGGTGTGGGAAGCAGGGACAAGAGCAGAGGGAAGGAAGCACTATTGTTCTTTCAATAGAAGCCAGGGTTAGATGTGTAGGACATCTAACCTGGGCTTCTATTGGAATTCTATAACGCATATTAGCAAGCCCATTATCGCCAATTTAGCGGCAGTTTCCTGCGGCTAAAACGGTGTTAATTTTAACGAGGTTCTTGCTAATATGCCCCAGTGTTTCTTCTGTGTCCATCCAGAACACATAGGGGCATATTAGGAAGAACCTCGTTAAAATGATCGCCGTTTTAGCGGCAGGAATCTGCCGCTATAACGGCGATAATGGGCTTGCTAAAATGCATTATAGAATTCCAATAGAAGCCCAGGTTAGATGTGCAGGACATCTAACCTGGGCTTCTATTGGAATTCTATAACGCATATTAGCAAGCCCATTATCGCCATTTTAGCGGCAGATTCCTGCTGCTAAAACAGTGATAATTTTAACGCCGTTCTTGCTAATATGCCCCATAGTTAGTGTGAAATGCCAGAAGGTGGCTCAGGAGTGACAGATAAAACATGTATGGTTGGGTGGCATCGCTTGCTCAGTAAGTTCTGAAACCCATTTGGGGTTTTCAGAACCACCAACACATGTGCAAATAATCTAACCTGAAATGCATTTTATGCACATATTCCTCATACATATTCAGTGTGGAAGCCCTGAATGTCTAACTGGATTTTACCAGATTGCACTACTGTGCAGAATACAGTGCAGTTCAGGGTGGATGAATCACAACACCAGCGGGTCTGGGGGAAAGGGAGTGTAAAATTGGGCAGTAAGTGTGGCAGGAGACTCTATTTAAGCGACAACCTATCTTAGCAATGACACATCAATTCTCATTCCTATGGGGGCAAGTGTGAGAGCAATCGAGTGATACGAAAAAAGAGAAGGCAGGCAGGAGAGTTGGGGAGAGGTTCTAATAATTCACAGGCAGACGCCAATCAACAGGGCAAATAAGCACAGGTTCATAAAGGGGTGAGTCAACAGGAAGCTGCTAAAAGGACAGGGTACTTTATTCCATAACATAATGTCATCAACAGCATGTTAGTTCTGTGCATGGGAGCCTGGCAAATGTGTGGTCAAATACCAGCCATGTAGTATTTATGCAGTATTTTAAAATAAAGGAATGTCAGTTGCTATTCCCTGAGATATCTGTCATTTTGTCGAAAAGGATTGTTCAGTTCTTCTCAGAATAGTCCCTGCCTGTTGCAATCCACCAGAACATCCTAGTGTCAGACAAAGTCTGTCCCAAGAAGAAGCAGTGAGTACATACATTGCTAAGAGCATACACCATGCCGTTTCAGAACATAGGCTAGGCCAGTGGTTCACAAACTTTTTTGACCTGTGGCTCCCCTGACCTAATCGGCAGTTGGCCGTGGCTCCCCACCATTTTTTTACCGGTGGGTGGGTGGGTGGTGTGTACCTCCTGTTATCTTCCTTAAAGTATTTGGGACGCAATGAAGGTATTATAATGGTTGGAATGTTTGAATTATTAATCTCATCCACTGGCAATCACTTTGGCTGCATCCCAATCCATCGTTTTTTTCCCCAACAGAGTACCTGGTCCCAAACCCTTATTTAGGCCAGCTGCTGCTTTCAGTAACTTTTGGTACTGAGACCCGCTCTGAGAAAATGGAACATTGAGTTTGGTCTGTCGTAATCAGTATCCCCAGCCTTATTTTTACACTAAAAAGGTCTGTCCGTTCCATCTGTGTGCCCATCTCTATCCAAATATATTCAACCATTTGCACACCTATCGACCATATATCCTTCCGTCCATCATTTCACTCATCCATCCCTCCATCCACCCTTTTCACTCATCCATCCATTATTCTTCTACCCACCCTTTCACCCCATCCATCTGTACAATCATCCATCCATCCACTATTCCACCCAGCCATCCATTCACGTACTCATCCATCCACCCATTCACTTACTCATCCATTCACCCAGTCATTTATCCTTCCACCCATTCACCCTCTCAGTCATTCATCCTCCCTTTCTCTCTTCATCCCCCTTTCACTTATCCATCCATCTACCCACCCATTTACTCATCCATTCATGAATCCATCCATTGATCCTATTACTCATCCATTCTTTCACTCATCCAACCATCCGTTCACTCATCCAGCCATCCGTTCTCTCATCCATCCACCCTTTCAATTCACTCATCTATCCATCCTTTTGTCCATCTACCCCCTTTCACTAACTCATCAATCCTTACATCCACCCTTTCACTCATCCATCCATTCACCATTTCACTTATGAATTCATCCATCCACCCATTCACTTGCCCATCATCTACCCTTTCATTCATCCACCCATCCATCCTTTCACACACCCATCCACCAATTCACTCGCCCATAAGCTGCCCTTTCACTCATCCATCCATCCTTTCACACACCCATCCACACTTTTACCCATCCATCTACCCTTCCACCCATACATCCATCTATTTACCTTTTCTCTCGTCCATACTTCCATTCATTCACTCATCCATCCATCCTTTCTTTCATTATCTATCCATTCCCCCGTTCATTCATGCATTCATCCTTTCAGTAATCCATCCAGCCATTCAGACATTCCTTCACTTATTTACTCACCCACCTTTCCACATTAAGAGCTGAGCCTTTGTCTGCAGAGTTACAGGCAGAAGAGGCCTATCAAGAACGAACTACAGCAAGGGGTGGGCTGGTGGAGAGTTCACTATGCCCCTGCACATAGGCAGACTGAAAACGTAGAAGTCATGCATGATGCACAGTGCCAGGATGTGAGGTTACTGTAACATGGTGTTGTTTCCAGGGCTTTAAGCGGTGTAAAAAAACTGGGGTGTCTCTTCAAAGGGGGGTGTTTGATGTAATTAAGAGCGCAGTTTAAAACACCTAGGCTAAAAATCTGCGCTTAGCATAGTGTTCCGCCTCACTGGTATTATGGTGTTTCTGTCATTGTATCCAGATATATAATACAGCAATTATCATTACACCTCAACAAGCCAGGACTATTGGCTTTGTCAATGGTTGCTAGTACCTTAAAAAAAAAAAGGAGCAACCATGGCTTTGTTGAATACAATATTGAAAATACTTCAGTTCTTAAATGACAGGACAGTGGGAGAACGATAACCCGTTCTTTTTAACTTGTTTTACAGGCTTCTTTAAATGAAGTATTTTCTAACTGCAGCGTGGGCGTTGTACTTTTTATAGTACAGAATGCCCTTCTGTACCCTGAGGCAGGAGAAGGCCGCCACATGGTGTCACACCCCACGACTGCCCCATTGTCATTCTGTGTGTGGTAATCAGCGGCATACTGAATGACAATGGGCGGGTGGGGCTGCTCTTGTGCTCCTTAAGGAGTGCGAGGCGGCTCTATCAGTGGGGTGAGGCCTCTCACAGGGGAGCAGCGCTGCTCCCTATGATTGCCAAAATAAACAGATAAAAGAATTTACGCACAGTTGGTCACCCTAGTGTGCGCGGCGCCCCTGGCATCTCATTACGGCGCACCGGGGTGCCGCGGCGCACAGTTTGGGAACCACAGGGCTAGGCAATAGGTATAAACTTCCATTTTGTAGCACTCAAACCAGGACTGATCCACCTTCCCCATCGCCATCAGCTTGGGTTTCAGCTGAAACGCGACTCAGTAACCCTCGCAGTGCATTCTGTTCAATGTGGTCCATCTTTGAAAAGTTGCCGTACATCCAGTGAAGTAAAGCTTGATAACTATCCATTTCTTTCAATATTTTATTTTCTCAGTTTGATAACTATTAATTTCTTCCAATCTTTCATTTTCTTAGCCTCAGACACGTGTTTGTTTGCTTTTCTTGAGCTCTTTGGTGGAAGTTCAGTATAGGATGTGCACCATTCCACACTAGTGTCAAACATCTCCTTCGATTCAGGCCATCACAGAGGGGTATATTAGGAGGCGGAACATGTGAAAAACATTACTGTTTCACAGTGGCACTGTCATCTTTATTAATTGTATCCTACCCATCATCGACAAGATGGGGTGAGTCCGCATTACACGTCAGATTGCATTTTAGAAATCAAAGGATTAAGTTTGGCATCCACCATCTCCTTTACTCCCCTATTATGCTTGATTCCCAAATATTTAAGATCATTGAGCACCGAGTGCACTTGTTAGTAATTTTCAACATGGGGAGGGCTCCACATTTTCCCTATTAATGTATTATCCAGACATGACAGAGAAAAAGTCTATTACCGTCCTCAGAGTGTGGAGCGAAGTCTCAGGGTTAGTGATTGTGAGCAAGATGTTGTCCCTGTAAAGAAAATATTTCCCTTACCCACAAGGTGCCCAAATCCCCTTTATTCCTTCATCCATAGGTATTGTGAAGGAGAGGACAACCCTGCCTCATTCCTCACTGGATCCACTATGACACCAGAAATAAAATCTTGTCCCAGTCCTGAAATCATCATTGTTCAAGGAAGGAAGTTTTATTTGACCTCCAGTGTTGCCAACAGGCTATGCTAGGTTTGGTATAAGAGATGGGCCAGGGTCCACTAGGGGTTTCAAAAGCACCAACATGGCACAAATCCCAATTGTTAATTGTGAATAAAGAAAGGCATCACTTTTCGGAGCCTCGTGGCCAGAAGATTGTTAAGATCTTAATATTTGTATTTGTGAGGGATATGTATATACCTTATTTTGGTATCAAGGAGATGAATGCTGAATTCAGATTCTGACTTAAATTGCCAGTTAATTCAGATTCTTATTTGCCTTGTACAGAATGTGTACTACCAAGTCTTTTCCTGTTCTAAAGATCTCACTGAGGCAGCCATTTTCCTCAGGAGATCAGCAAGTAAGGAAAGCAGCTAAGTACAAAGCGCATTCTTCCACAGTGATCTCTTCCTCTGAAAGGATCATTGCTTCTGGGGAGATGGCAGAAAGTTTCAACCATCTCAGGAAGTTTTCATCAGGTCTCTTTGGTCTGAGGGATGCAGACCTCTCCAGTGTGACGCAGATTTTTCAGAGATTTCCATTGAATGGGTTTGCAAAACATCTCTGTAGCCATTTGGGATTCCTTCTGCTGGAGTTGCTGGGCCAGTAAAGTCCAAGCTTATTCACACGCCCGCATAGTGGCACCATTTCAGCTTCACCAAAATTCCATTCAGCTTGATAGATGAAGAGCGTATTTAAAGAATATTTTGCACTTTCTAGGTGCCTGTTCCTTCGTGATTGCTGCATCTCTCCAGTTGGCCTTCCTAGCTATTCATAACAACTGTGCTGAAGAAACTGACCCATCGGTGGGGATAACATATGTTTAAGCTGCAATTCAATGTATGCCAGCGAGGGTTTGGAAAGGCCTTCAGGTATTTCACAGGAGGCCAACTCTGGGAGAAGAGGTGTGTGGATCAGTAAATAATCTAGATTTGAAAGCATATGATGAATCCAATAAAAGAAGGTGTAGTCATGAACAGTCGGGGAAAGCAGCGCCTGCGTGTCCTAAAGACCATAATCTGTTGTAATAGTATTAAGTTAGGCTCTGTCATTATCATTGAACCTGTCATTTGGGACAATGATGTCTATTAGGAGGGTCTAAGACTAGGTTCTATTATCCCCCCTTTTAAACAGGTGGTGCAAGTTTCGAGAAGAGGAGAAAAAGGATCTCTTGAAGAGTTGATCATATACAGTTGATAATAGTGGGGAGAGTTTAGGGTCTTCAATTTGACAAACGTATATCTGTTGTGGGTTTTCATCCATTGTCTTAGTATCTTGTTTGGATAGATTCCCTGAGGAGAATAGCTACTCAACATTATCTTGAGTTAGTAGTAGAACCATTAGATCCTACCGAAGAATGTGCTGGGCTGCTGGTGATACCGGTTCCCAACCAGTCATGCTTCTGTTTAGGTCAAATAAAGTAGGACTTATACTTGATGAAAGAGTTATGTCATTAACATTCAAAGAAGTGAATGTTCATGGCTTTCGGGTACAAAGCGCGGCCAGCATGGCAATCAAAGGGTAAAGGTAAAGACCTCGAAGTATGATATTTAATCATTTGATAAGTTATCATCTGTATAGTAGTTGGGGTCAGTATCATAGTTCAGGTGGCAGATCAGGTCTAAAACCCGAGAGGAGGTTGCCCATCAAACCTGAGGAAGAGGTGGAAAAAGGTAAACTCGGAAGGAGGGGGGTAGAAAAAGATTGTATAATAATAATAAAGTGGTGCATCAGTGTATTACCTGTACAAAAGTCGCCCTTATGGAAGCACTGAGTGAAGCAATTAGCTCCCGCAAAATGAGGGGATGGGTGTGTAGCCTAGTTTTGAAGATTTCAACCTATCTACCTTTTATCTGTGGGCTGCTAATGAATGCCTCACATCGGCCTGTACTGGGTCCTTTACTCAGGGAGGCACTTAATGTGGGTCAATGACATATGCAGGCTCAGTAATTGTGGGACTTGGCCCTTTTTGGCTACCGTTCCCTAAACTTTACCCCTTTTACCCCTGCTTTTCCCCTAGACCTTTATTCTGACAAGTGTTGTCAACTTAGATGTTTTGGACACTTTGCCACTGCTAAACAGTGTCAAAGTGCAAGTGTGTACAGTGTAATGGTAATTGGTTGTCCATAATTGGTATGTTGTATTACTAGTGAAGTCCCTAGTAAAGTGCACTATGTGTGCCAGGGCTGGTAATGCAAATGCTACTAGTGGGCTTGCTGCACTATTTGTGCCACCCACTCAAGTAGCCTTGAAAAGGGAACTCAGGCCTGCCATTGCAGGGCCTGCGTGCACTTTGTGAAACTGCCATGTTGTTCTGTCAAGTGCACTCACCTGCCAGACCTTACCCTTCCCTTTCTGTGCACTTAAGACACACCTATGGTAGGTCTAGGGTCCAACCTGGACCGGGTGTAGTGCATGTGAAAGGTAGGACATGTACTAAGGTGTGTGTCATGTCCTGAAAGTGAAATAATCGCCATTTCGTTTACCCTGTTGAAAGGCCATCTTCCCCATTAGAATACAATGGGAAGGCTGTGTAATATGTTTTCCAGCCTATATTCCCAAAGGCTTAAGATGGAACGTTGAAGTTTAGTATGCCTGAACTCACCCTGCAATAACACATCTTTTTATGAAGATGGTTTTTGCATTATGTGTCTGTAAGCCACTCTTTCAGAAGTGGCTGGGTTTTTGTACTTTAACCCCTTTGACGCTGATGACGAGCTGGGCTCGTCATGAGGTAGCCTCCTGCTACGCTGATGACGAGCCCAGCTCGTCACATAACATGCGGTTTCGCATATCTTAGCGTACGAGCGGAATTCCGCCCGCACGCATGCGGTTAAACATGTCTGTGTGTCTCTACTTGGTGGTGGATTGACTGGCTGGATTTGAAAGCAATAGGATCTGGTGATTGTCTTGACCCAGGGGGGGAGGTGAGACAGCACAGGCTGAGCTGCATCTGGAGTGTAGGGGGAGGAGAATCCCCCAGAGGTGAAGAGGCCTGTGCTGGTGCTATAAAACAATTGTCCCATCACCTGCTTAGTGATTGAGAATCCAGACCCCCACTAATCAAAGGAAGAAGGTGTCACTGGTAGGGAGGCACTCAGAACTGGTTTGAGCAGGGGTCAGTGTCCCCTTTAACACAAAGACTTCAAAGCGATTGAGGGGAATAACTATGCGAGCTGAAGCCCCTGAATTTTGGAGTATGGCTTGATCAAGTGTGAACAAGACTGGAGCTACTTCATGCTCAAGAGGACCTTTGTCAAGGAAGAAACAACTGAAGAGACGGATAGATAGGACTGCTCTTGCTGTGTGATCTGGGGCTGGCCTGTAGTATCCTGTTTCAATCAAGGAAAGGCTAAAGGGATTTTGCTGTGTGCTGTGTCCCCCTGCTTGAAGGACTTTGCGGTGTGCTATGTCCTGAAGTAACTGTCCCCAAGTGCCTGAGGTGAGCTGGCTCCCTGTTCAGAAACACAGGAACACAAACGTTTCCAGAGAAGACTCTCAGAGACGCTTTGTGTGTGTGTGTGCCTGTCTAACCTGAGACCTTCGTAAGTTGTGCCCTGTGATCTTGGTCAAGTGGAGTTCCAAACGAGACTCAGCGACGCAGTGTGCATGTGCGTGTGCTTGGTGTAGCCCTAGTACTTCCAGAGGATCGTCATGTCAACGTGTGCACCGGGAAGCCACGTAAGTCTCAGCAACGCAGTGTGCGTGTGCTTGGTGCAGCCTGAGACTTTTGAGGGGATTGGACCGTGATCGTGCACACGAGAAGGGCAGGTATGTCTCAGTGACGCTGTGTGCATGTGCTGTTTGCAGCCTGAGACCCTCACAAGAGGTGCCCTGTGATCGGAGGCACCCGAAGATCAAGCGTGACTCGAGCACCACTGTGTGCACGTGCTTTCTACTGCCCGAGACCTGCTCAAGTTGTGCCCTGTGATCATGGGCACCAGAAGATCAGGTGTGTCTCAGCGACGCTGCATGCCTGTGTCTTGTGCAGCCTGAGACCCTCGTGAGGAGTTGTCTATTTATCGTACACCCAGAGTCCAGTGAGTCTCATTGACGCTGAGCGCGGGTGTAGTGTGCAACCTGGGATCTTCCCATTGCCCGGAAATTCAGAGAGATTGCATTGGAGGCCCAAGTCGCTGGACGGGGAGAGGAGAGAGGGTTTTTGCCCCTAGGTAACATGTGTTGACTCCTGGGGTGGGGCGTGGGCTCAGAGGGAGACGCTCTCGGCCTCTTTCTGTGTCCTGCAGCGCGAGCCTCTGCTTCTGCTCGGATTGTTGCCTGTGTGCCAAGGGAGTGGCAGCACCGGGGCTGAAGTGCAAAGTTGCATTCACTGTGTTATATCTTACCTGTTTGGGGGGAGCAACTGTGCCCGGAGACTAACCGGAAGCCAGCACTAGTGGCGGAGAGACCGCTGGAGGCACTGTGAATGGTGCTGGAGTAAATTACCTATTGCATTATTCCTGTAGAACGGAGTATCTAATGATTGTATGACACAATGCCTTATTTCTGCACAACAATTGCCTGTGTGCTGTATTGCCCATTGCATTAGTTCTGCATAACAAGCTACCTGATAGGTGTGTTACGCATTGCACTAGGTTTGCATATCGAACTGCCTGATAGATGTGTTACGCCTTGTCTTGGTCCTGCATCACAAACTGCCGGATTGTCGTATTACACATTGCATTAGTGTTGCATACTGAACTGCCTGATACATGTGTTCCGAATTGCATTAGTTCCGCAAAACAACTACCTGATAACTGTATTACACGTTGCATTGCTTTTTCCTAATAGAGTATCTGAAGGGGACCGTACACATTGCATTACGCGGGCATAACAGTTTACAACGTTGTTGCATTACGCACTGCCTTACAGTAACAGCACAAATCGCCAGAGAGCTGTATTACTGGTGGAGTGGTGTGGCTCACTGGTTAGAGGCGGCAGACCCGGAAGCAGAGGACGGCCCGGGACCAGGGTTCAATTCCCGACGCGGCAGGGTCGTAGACCAGGGTCAGCGGACTCGATAATTCTCGCTTCGGTGCCTACTCTAACCAGGGATCACACTCGGCAACTCTGGGCATTAGCTTGCCTCTTCTCCACAACAGCCCCCCACATACACCGGAGATGCCTGGTTTCACCTTGGAGATCATCTCACAGGGAAAGCCAGGACGGGTTCCCCAGTGGTCTACAGCGCTGGGAAGCCCCATTCCTGGGGTAGCCATGCGCTTTACAAGACAACATAACATTACGATCTGCTTTATTCTTATGTTGTGAAATACCTAATTGTTGCATAACAAACTGCATATTACGACATTAGGATTACATAGGATTGTTTAGTTCAGCTCAATAGTAATAGGCCAGGGGAGCTTTACCCCGACGCATATGTTGGTTTGGTATTGTCTGGTTGCATCGTATATCTTTTTATAAACATATACTTGTTTTTCTATGAAATTCATGTAGGGTCTATTTGTGGCGTCATCATTGGGTTGCTGTGAGCGTAATTGCAAATACTTTACACATTGGCCTTGAAGATAAGCCTGGCTGCTTGTGCCGAGCTACCACGGGGGTCAAGCGGGGGCTATCTCTAGAAGCGACCTGTCTTTCCCTAACGTTGGGGCCTCGTGCGTCCCTGTTTGGCCTACGGTACCTACCTCAGCCAACCAGGGATCCGGGGATTCTAACAGTATACAAATTGATCAAAGAACTGGCAATATGGGGTGATGAACATACAGGGATGTGTGATTTGTTTGAGGCAGGAAGCAAGTGGCAAAGGTCACACAATCTGAACTGGTGAGAGTTATGGTTAAAACCAAAGAGTAAGCACAGTCAATGTCTGTAGTCCAGCATACAATTGTCTTAGGGCATACATAGCTTTCAGAGCATCAAGAAAACCAGCCTAAAATATTAAGAATAGTACATTATTCCCATTGAACCCCCCCACACCCACACAGTGGGCAGGGGGTGAGTGTTATAGAAGGAACATAAAGCATAATAAACAAGGATATAGACGGATTGTTGTGAATGTGTTCTCCACTTTTACTACGCCAGGAATTTTTGCTTTGGATCATTGTTTTTTGATCCTTTATGGTGGGTGTCTCACTTCCATTCATTTCATGATAAATTGGAGTGCACTTGTTTACCACCAGTGTCTGCCTTTTTAAAAAAAGCTGATGCAATGCAGCTTGCGTAATGAGCACTGGACTACTTACACATGAACACGTGTGCACACACATGCTTGCTCAAGTGCAGGCTGCACTTGAGAGACTGCAGTTGTACACACGCTGGTAGCTGCACATAGGCAGTCTACCTGTGTCAGTTTTAAACTCCAAATTTTACCTCTCATAATACCCAATTCAATTTTCAAGCTTTATTCGACTATTAAAAACAATCACAAAAGCATACAATAAAACACAATACAAACATTATGATAAAACAATAGCTCAGAAATGAAGAATTTAGGAAGATTTAAAACACCAAACTTTTCCTATGAGAAATGGCTTTAAGTAAAAAAGTAGCAATAAAAAAACAGGTGTCTGCAGAGTCAAGTGCAAATAGCAATTCCATGGCTTGGGTAATAGTATACACAGATAATCTTAAAAACATAGGTCTGAGATAGAGACGGCGAAGATGCATATAGAGTGGACAAATAAGCATAAAGTGCCGAGTACTTTGCCTAGTCTGACCATCGCAAGGACAGGGGGAATGGCTAGGAACTTTCATCTCAGGGAAGGCAACTAAGTTATGTACTATACCAAGTCTGAGACGTGTCAGAACAAACTGATGAGACTGCTTGGTTATGAATTTTAAGTACATAGGCATGCCCTTTCCTTCAAATTTAGTGGTGTGATAAAATACATAGGTAGACATGGTAGAACACTTTACACTACGCATATCAGACATAGTTTGGATGAAAACATCTTTAAGTTCCTTTTTTGATACAGTAACGGCACAATAGGGGTCCTTAATGATATCAAAATTAAATACCTTGTCATAAGTATAAGAAACATAACTTAGCCAGGGAATCTTAAGGACTTTGTCCAACTTCAAACAATCAGTAATAATCTTCCTAGAAAAAGTAGTCTCTTCTTTAGCCCATATTGACCTCCATACCATGAGGGGTCTTAAACCCGTAAGATCAGTCAGATAGTTTAAACAGACTTCGCTATGGCACAGTACAGTAGGAGCCGAGGGAGGTAGACAAAGCAATCTTCTAAGGAACCCATTCTCGGTATTTTGCAGTGTCCTATGCTGACTGTAGCCCCATATACCGGAACCGTACAGAGCAATAGACGCACATCTATGCCTGTAAATGTCTACCATATCAGGTATACGGCGGCTTCCTAGCTTTGCAGCAAATCGAAAAATACCAGATGAGCTTTTGGCCATTCTACCATTAACATTTAAGATCTCCTGGGACCATGTCCCCTTGTTGTTAAAGGTAACACCGAGGTAGCAGAACCTATCCACTACCTCAATAGTATGATTGTTAAAATGGAACGGCATAACAGATTTCATCCGTTTACCACAGGCCATAATAAAAGTCTTGGTGTTATTTATTTTCAATTTCCTCGCATTAATAAAATCAAAGAAAGTGTTCATAAGTTTCTGTAGCCCATTTGGAGTACGCGAAAGGAGCACCGTATCGTCGGCATAAAGCAGAACTGGTACGGGGAGTCCACCAACTTGAGGGGAATCCGCCTGGACCTTTTTGAGTTCAGATTCGATGGAATTGATAAAGAGGGAAAATAACAGGGGGGCCAGTACACAGCCCTGCCTTATGCCTGACTTAACCCTGATTTTCTCGGTACATTCACCCGATGGACCAAAACGTATCTGGGCCGACAGCTTATTATAGAGACGGGCCAAAAAGTGAATGATTGCCTGGGGGGCGCCCATGGCCAATAAAGTGCACCACAAGAGTTCATGGTCCACAAGGTCGAAAGCGCTCGAAAGATCGGCAAAACAGAGAAATAGGGACCCTTCTTTCGCTCTCGTATATTTCCCTATAAGGAGATCAAGGTTGAGGCACTGCTCCGTAGTCCCCAAGCCTTTGCGAAAACCAAATTGGGATTCAGCCATGATATTATTTTCTTCAACCCACTCCTCGAGCCTTATAAGGAGAACCCTACTCATAATCTTCAGGGAGGAATCAAGAAGGGAGATAGGGCGATAGTTCTTAGCCTCACCTCTATCTCCCTTCTTGTAAATAGGTAGAATCAAGGATTCACTCCAAGTAGGAGGGGTGTTCTCCAGGACTGATGCATTAAACACCTGGGTCAGGAGTGGGCACCAGAGACTGGGGTTAGATTTGTACAGATCTACCGGTACCCCATCGGGTCCCGGTGCCTTTCCACCTTTACTCTGGCTTAGGGAGATAACCACCTCTGGTAGGGTAATATCCAAGGGTATCCTAATCTCAGACATCGGGATAGTAGGACCGTTAGGGTCTCCCCCGAGTGGATTAAAAATACCAGAAAAATGGGAGACCCAATTGGCTTCGCTAACCTCCGCTGATAGTTTGGGGAACTCTTCAATGGCAAGGAGAGGGCTATTAACCGTAGACCAGAACAGCCTACTGTCCCGTAGTACCGAAGCTTGGTTCAGGGCATCCCAGGCCAGTTCCCTTAGTTCCTGCTTCCTACGTACAAGATTGCTTTTATAGGTAAGCCTAAGTAATTTGACGGCCTCCCTATCTCTCGGGTGTTTTGTTAAGGCCAGCTTGAGTTCCCGTAGGGATTGAGTACATAGGCTATCAAACCAGCCCACATTTTGGTTCCTAATTCGGGCTTTAGTAATGGTAAGGCACCTTTTTACAGCATCACCGAGTGCCACAAAATTAGTTATAATACACCCGTTAGGGGCCTCAGGATTAAGGCAACTATAAATTTCAGCAAACCCCTCTTTAATAATTCTAGCTTGCAGTTTGTCGGAGTTGTCCAATTTCCACTTTATACGGAAACCATTCTGTCTGCATGGGGTAGCATCTTCTAATACCAAATAATCACTCCTAGCACTAGGCCCCCATGCAGAAATAAGCATGGTGATTGCTTGGTGATCACTACCTCCCAAATCGGTAACGACGGGGACTGTACAGTGAGGGGTGAAATGCGTAGAAACCAGTATGTGATCAATGGCAGAGGACGAATTGGGTCCTACAAAAGTTGGAACAGGCATACCATCTACATCTAGGGCCGGGGAGTGGATCATAAGATCCAAGTTCAGCACAAGGGAATTAAAGGAGTCACCATGGGGGGAGTGTACAAAATGTGCTCTGTTTTCCCCGTTGTCTCCATCAAAACCACAGGTTCTAGAAAAGGAATGTGGGCAAGTACGAAGATTAAAATCCCCACCCCAGATGATCTCAATTGGCTTACTAACATCGTTTCGTAGGTTCTTCAAAAAAGGACCCAACTCCTCTGCCACCGATGTATCTGAAGCATTAAACAAATTGTTATAGTGGTTGACCACCACTAGGACATGGCCCTTAGGATGTTCTAGTATTAAAATTTGGGAGTGGTGTCCCACAGGGAGGTAGGAAATCACACATAGTGGAAGTTTGACTGAAGTAAAAATCACTAATCCCCCTTTAGCCCTACCCATACCTGTCCTTATTGCCTGGTTGTTATAAGACACAAACCCATCGAGTTCAATATCAGCGGTTGCCCAAGTCTCTTGAAAGCATAAAATATCAAAATCCGAGAGGATCTCTTTCCACCCCAATGAGGCCGATTGCCTGCTCCACCCTGCAACATTCCAAGTAACAAACTTCAGCCCTGGGGAGCAAATGGGGGGTTGAATGGACACTGGTACCGTGGTGATTAAAGCATTAATGACAGGTAGAGGGTCCAGCAATATTGGATAAGTCACGGGGATTATCGGGGCAATTTGGGACATTGTAAGGTCTTGGATGGGAATAGGGCTAACGTCGGGCAATACCGTAGGCACTTTATCAGAGGAAATAGTGGGGTCTACAACAGTGGGCAGTCAATCAACACCATTAAGGCCACTCAGACAATTAAAACGATTGTAATTATGGAAGGGTGTCATAGGTGGTTGAAGAACAGGTTGTGCTGGATACCCACAGAGTCTACCCCTCCGAGCAACCCTTGTCCATTTGTCCTGAACTTGATCACGATGCATTTGTACCGGAGGGAAGAAAAAAGATACGGGCAGGGTCCGGATGGTGGATTCAAATGATCTATTCGACCCCGAACAGATGTGATGAACAGTCCTTGGGTCTCTAAAACTCACCAAAATACAGTCCCCAACTATTGACTTCCTGGTCTTGCCCAGCCGGGGTACCCTCCTTACCATCACAATTTCATTATTAAAATATACAGGAAGAGGTCTATTCCAGTTCAACCATTTAATTACTTGATTTTTTAGTGAGAAAAAATTCTCACCTCTCCCCATCTCCAGGGGAGGAACCCCGGCCATAACTACCATAAGATCGTTTGCTTCGGGGGGAAGGTCGGGTCTCCGAACTCTAGGGGCAGGTTTCTCCGGTAAAGGGGGTGGAATACCGTCACCATTTACAAGCCCATTGGGATTTATAACAGGGAGAGTAATACCTGCTGGTAGTAGTGGGGGAATAATAGTTTCCCTATGGCGTGGAGGAACTGGTATGGCCATGAGGGGTTGCAAAATAGGGGTGGCAGAAGTCACCACAGTTGATTCTGGAATAGCTGGGGGGGGTTGTGAGGTGGGGGGTAAGGTGGGGAGGGACATAGTCTCTGGGAGTCTTCCAAGGGTATTAACCTGCGAATTCAAACTACTTAAGGTAGCCTCAAGAATGGTTAGACGGATCTCTACTCTCTTAATACTCTCGGTGATAGGCTGCAGCAGAGATCTGAGTAAGAATTCTAGGTTCCCCTGGGGGGCAACTGGGGGCGGTAAAATAGGCAAGCTATTCATAGGGGGGGAACAGTACCCGTATCTTCATTAGACTTACCGGGAACAGGAACAGACTTAGTAGGTTTTCCAAAATCGGTATAGGAAAGTTTGGAATTACCCTTACTTGCCCTCGACTTCCTTCTACGCTTATTAGGAGGAGGGCCGTGTAGCTCGGCCACAGTAACTAATTTGGGCTTAGCTTTCCTTGATTTAGAGGTCAGGGTAGGTTGTGATATAAGATCAATAGCCGTACAGCAGAGGCTAGGGGAGGAGCTGGGCACCGGAACCTGACTGGGACTAACAGTACATTCCCTCAGCAAAAGAGGAACTCCTTCCTGTGAAAGAGATTCCTCACTAGCAATCATCGAAGTGCCACCATCTACAATATCTACCAGGGGTCCACGTTTCAGATTCTCAATAGAGCGTCGGCGCTCAGCCCTGCGTTCGGCAAGGGTAGTATCCAAATGTCCCTCGTCCTCCGCCATGGAGCGTGGAAAATATGTATCCAGAGTTCTAATCTTAGACCCCCCCAGTTTCACTATGGATTTGTCCAGAACTGGTGAAGGCATGATAGGTGAATGGTGTATGTTGGACAACAGGGCTATGTGGAAACCGGTACCAAAGAACAAAGGGACAGGAAAGTAAGCCCGGTCCGGCCTACTCTGGCCTATGAGGGCCTAAGAGGGTCCGCCCTTAGTCCGGGCTTTGTCCCGGGTGATGTCCCGCACACGCGTCCCGCTGACGCGTAAAGAGTTCAGGAATTAAGCCAAATGAGGATAGAGGGGGCGGAGCCACGGGAAGAGGCGGCAGGTGTGCTGGCTGGTACACGCACAGCCTGCTGGCCCTCGCAGTCCCGTTCTCTTCGTGAGCAGCTCCCCTCGTGATGACAATGCCCAGCGGCGCTCCTGGCACAATGAAGAAATGCCCTACGGGGCTCCTGGCAACAGCAGCAAGCAGGGATGAAGGACTCCTCCACGAGCGGCACCCGCGGAGCGGGGGCCGCGAGGAGTTTTGAAGCAGGCAGGCAGGCAGGGGGCGGAGCCACGGGAAGAGGCGGCAGGTGTGCTGGCTGGTACACGCACAGCCTGCTGGCCCTCGCAGTCCCGTTCTCTTCGTGAGCAGCTCCCCTCGTGATGACAATGCCCAGCGGCGCTCCTGGCACAATGAAGAAATGCCCTACGGGGCTCCTGGCAACAGCAGCAAGCAGGGATCAAGGACTCCTCCACGAGCGGCACCCGCGGAGCGGGGGCCGCGAGGAGTTTTGAAGCAGGCAGGCAGGCAGGGGGCAGAGCCACGGGAAGAGGCGGCAGGTGTGCTGGCTGGTACACGCACAGCCTGCTGGCCCTCGCAGTCCCGTTCTCTTCGTGAGCAGCTCCCCTCGTGATGACAATGCCCAGCGGCGCTCCTGGCACAATGAAGAAATGCCCTACGGGGCTCCTGGCAACAGCAGCAAGCAGGGATCAAGGACTCCTCCACGAGCGGCTCCCGCGGAGCGGGGGCCGCGAGGAGTTTTGAAGCAGGCAGGCAGGCAGGGGGCGGAGCCACGGGAAGAGGCGGCAGGTGTGCTGGCTGGTACACGCACAGCCTGCTGGCCCTCGCAGTCCCGTTCTCTTCGTAAGCAGCTCCCCTCGTGATGACAATGCCCAGCGGCGCTCCTGGCACAATGAAGAAATGCCCTACGGGGCTCCTGGCAACAGCAGCAAGCAGGGATCAAGGACTCCTCCACGAGCGGCACCCCATTTGACAGTCCTAAACCTTCCTTTGAAATAATAATTAGTCATCCTTTTGTAGGCCTCATTGACCATAAAGGCAGGGTGCAGGTATTTATAATTAGGACAAGTAGAAATTAATGTTGAACATGTCCTTACAGTGAAATGCCCCCAAAAACGATTATCACAGCAGCAAGGCTGGCTGCTGCCATAGGAAATCATTGGCTATATTATTATATTTATATATAAGTGCTAAATTTGCATTGGTAGCAGGTAGAAAAAACTTGAACTCATGTTAATTGGAATTTAAAATCCTCTTTAAGGGTACAGCTGGATTTTAAATTATTATTTTTTGAGGCGCTACTTTTAGAAAGTTGGCATTTTCCTGCCTAAAGTTTATGCTGCCTTTTCCATCTTCCTGGACTGGTGATGGATCTCACACCTGGAAATGAGCATTGGAGCCAGAAAGTGCACAAAAGGGCCTGGATATAGAGTGGAGTGGATATTCCTGACCACATGGGTGGGTGGGAGCTGTATTACACTTCAAACAGACTTTCCCCTGCACACACAAAAACACCTGATACCAGCCAGCCTTTTGTGTCACTAGTCAGACCAGAGCCAACCCCAAGGAAGAGGGGAAACCTGACCAGAACCAATTTTAGTGTTAAACAAATGGGTTTCCCCCAACCACAGGGCGAACTGGGCACCAAAAATGTATTCCCAGAACATGAAGGCAAACAAAACCCTGGGCTTCAACTATGACGGTGGCAATCACATGGACAGCCTGAAGATTCAGGTCCCCTAATGCATTGATGGAATAAGGACTCTGTGTGCAGCTGATTTTCAGGTCTCAATGGGTCTCTCCAGGGCCAGTGGCACTGGCCCCTTACACCCCCTCAGGACCTGTTGTGGGGAAAACCTGGACTTCACTGCTTCCCTGGGTGGCCTACAAGTTGACACAGGAGCCAGTAAAACCAGCTCCCCTAAAGGTGTAACCCTTTAGAAGCCAGAAAGCCTGCTGAAAATGTTCCTGGTGCCTAGAGCTCACCACCGGAAGTAAAATCAGCCCAAGTTTGTCCTAATTAGCCCAACAAGGCCCAAGTTATTTTCCTTTAAAGAATGTGTCCTTTGACCCCCCCCTAGAGAAAATAAGTGTAAAAACAGGTGATAAGCGTTCCGCTGCACTTCCTCAAAGATACCTCCTGTGCCCATGGATTGGCACATACTTATTTGGTATGTGTTGCTGGGGGGCGTGTGTCCATGGGGCCACTCACCTGAATGATTCTTGCCCTCTTGGGCCCCCATTCCCCTGGAGGTAATGGGGCAAAAGTAGACTGAGGACCCGATTCCCTGGCTGCAAAGAAAACAAATCAATGCAGTCACCACCATTGGGACAGAAAAGTCCTCTGTTTGGTTAAGGAGGTGTACCGCTGCCTGCGTGCCCAACTGTTCTGTTGTCTGGATCCATAATGCTTATCGTTTTGTCGTAGATAAACACAGATCTTGTGTGTGCGCTGTGACATAGGCCTCTATCATAGATTGTATTGTTTTGTACCAGGAGGGGCGCTTAAGTGCTAACCTAATAGTGATGGAAGCCGACCACTCTCACTAAGGGCCCGATTATGATGCTGTTAGGAAGGTCTCCTAATGGTATTTGCTCCGTCCGAATCAGATCTGGAAAGGTTTCCTACCAACTGAATACGATGTAAGTTAGGCGTTAGGAAGATCCCAATCTGAATCCGACGGCATTCGGAATGAGCGAGCCGTACAGAGCAGAATCGTACATCTTTATGGGCTGTGTTTCGTACCATGCTGGATTCGGACAGCCTTTCCGAATCATGGCATCTGACTCGAATTGGCAGTCAAAATCAGACTTTGGGGGCCTGTAGCGGGCCCCCTACACCCAGAGCATTCCCAATTGGGCCCGTGGGGGTGTCCCCCATACAAGCCATGCACAACATGGCAGGCACCAGGGGGTGCCCGCTACAGGTTGCACGATTTTCCCCAGCCACCCCTTTCTTCAATGGGAGCCTATGCATTCGGTTGGAAAATAGGTTCCATTGAAGTCAATGAGAGTCCAACCAAATCGTATCTGGAAGCATCCGGATTCATCGTACTTGGTTGGTCGGACTCTCCCAATCCGATTCGTTTGGAAACCATTCCCAAGCCCATTCAGTCAGGAAGATCTCCAATCCGCATCGTAATAGGGCCCTAAGTGATAAGTAGCACAAGCATGGTGGTGGCAGCATACCTTCATAAGTAGTACTAATGAACAGGTCCTTTTTACCCTGTGTTACTAGAATGAGTCCTACAGGCACTCTCATCTTTTTAAAAGTTGTGGTGCTGTGTGCTTAACTGCCCCTTGGCCTACATCAGGTAGATGTGGAGTGCTGAGCAGCGTTGGATCAGTTCCTCTGTGCTGAATGTATGGGTACCTGGGAAGGGTACAGTACAGGGATAGAGCAGTACTGTGCAGTATATGTGTGATAAATGCATGTTCTGAGTGTATGGGTTCACTAACAAAATATCGATGTTAAAAATATAGAAGTAAACATATAGATGAAAAAATATAGAATGCAAAAATATCGACTCCCTATGTTTAAACAGGTAAGTATAAAAATATTGAAACAAAATATTGATGTAAAAATATAGTTGTACAAAATATCGATTTTATATTTATATAAACTAAAATAATACATATTAAATATGTTAAATAATAAATTAATATAAAAAATAAAGTAGATTTGATATAAATTTCACCAAATATAACAAATAAACTTAATTAAAAAACCTTAAGCACACATACATATTAATTAATATATATATATAGTTACTTTAAAAAAATGAATAAACTATTATTTTTAATGTATTTTATAATTTTAAAATCATATAAAAATGTACAAATAAAAACCTATTCTATTATAAATTAAAACATTAAACTATTTGAAAATCTTCAAACTTAAATTTCCTACTCCAGACAGTGCAACAGTAGGGAAAGTGTGGGCTAGCGGAGATGTAAAAATTACTATTCCCCCTCCAGTGAGTGCACCAGTAGGGAATGTGTTGGATAGCGGAGGGGTAAAAATTACTATTTCCAATCCAATAATTGTGACAATAGGGAAAGTGTTGGATAGTGGAGGGGTAAAAAGTACTATTCCCACACCAGTCACTGCAACAATAGGGAAAGTGTTGGATAGTGGAGGGGTAAAAATTACTTTTCCCCCACCAGTCACTGTAACAGTAGGGAAATTGTTGGATAACAGAGGGGTAAAAATTACTATTCCCACTCCAATAATTGTAACAGTTGGGAAAGCGTTGGATGGTGGAGGGGTAAAAATGACTATTTCCACGCCAGTCACTGCAACAGTAGGGGAAGTGTTGGATAGTGGAGGGGTAAAGATTACTATTCTCACACCCAGTCCCTGCAACAGCAGGGAAAAATTTACTATTCCCACTCCAATCAGTGCAACAGTAGGGAAGGTGTTGGATAGCGAAGGGGAAAAACGTACTATTCCCACACCAATCAGTGCAACAGTAGGGAAATTGTTGGATAGCATAAGGGGAAAAAATTACTATTCCCACTCCAATAATTGTAACAGTAGGGAAAGTGTTGCATAGCGGAGGGGTAAAAAATTACTATTCCCATTCCAATCAGTTCAAAATTAAAAACAAACAAAATATCAACAACAACAAAAATATTTTACAAACGAAATAGATACATAAATAAATAAATATGTTACAAATATAAATACAAATATATTTAATATTCAAAATGTTAAGAAACATATTATGATGTGAAATCCATATGAAAAATACCTAAAAATAATATATTATTATATATTATTTATTGAGAATAAAATAAAAAATATTTTTCAAACAAATAAATATTTTTAAATAAGCAATTATTTAGAAACGAAAACATTAATTATTACATAAACTTACTTTTTTTATTTCCTACCCTTTAACATCCCAAAATTCACAACCCACATCTACATTTCTTTTAAATGTACATCCTGTATTAACATAATTAATTACCAATTAAAGAAATATTATTAATTAAAAAACAAATGAAAACTCATAAAAATTAAGAAACTACCCACACTTTACCCCTATAATCCCCACAACCCACAGCTAAAATTAAACTGTAAAAAAATTAACTACACAATTAAAACTTTGTAATATTAAATAACAGCCAATTAATAATTAATTCAAAATAAATTACTTCCCCCCACTAACACTATAAAAGCTTAATTAACGCCTTAACCGCGGCAGTTTTTCCGCCGTGGTGTGGGTGTTCTATTGAGTGGGCAGGACCCGTGAGGTAGTGCTCCCGTCGTCCGACGGGAGCAGGGAATGGGTTAAATAAATATTAATAAATCAAAATAAGCATTCATTTATTATAATTAAATTACTTCCCACCCTATTCCCCTATAAACCCACAACCCGCTACAGAACTAAAAAGCACAACATTTACTTAAAATAAAATTGATTACTGCTACAAATTTAACACCTATATTAAAAAACATAAGCAATACTTATACAAAAAACATCCATCACATACATTTAAAATATAAACCAAAATCCATAACACTAAACAAATAATCAATATTTTAAACAACTATATTTTTGCAAACAATATTAATGACTTCTGTATTTTTGAAAACTATATATCTTACCTTAAATTTGATATTCTTGACCACGATATTCTTGCTATTGACATTTCTGTGTGACTATATTTCGAACTTGATATTTGTGTAGGTTGACATTTCCAACTGGATATTCTCTCTGAATATCGAGTGTATGCATGCCTGCAGGCAATATATTACATGAGAGATGTAGTGCTGCACAATGCGTGTGTAATAAAAGCATGTGCTGGGTGTATTTGTGCTTGCATGAAGTACTATACATGAGAGGTGAAGTATTGCATGCACATGGTAAGTGTGTTTGCTTACAGTGTGTGTTTACAAGTAGCACACCATGGCACAATACAGAAAAGCTGCAGCACAACATTGCACAGAGACTAAATGTGTGTCTTTAATGTATGGGTGTCTGTAATGGCACAATGCATGAAGGTAACAGTGCTGGACAGTAAATGTGCTGTAAAAATGCACAGGTGTGCTTGCAATGGTATATTACCTGGAAGATCTTGAGTACCATTTTGAGTAGCCCAGGCCTTTCTGGTGAAGACTTGAGGAGTAGCGGAATCTCCATAGACAGATATGTATATTGCTGCATTCCTGTGAACTGTATGGTACACAAACTGGAAAACGGGTAGAAGAGACTCCCCCTTTACTCTTCAAAAGGTTGTTCTTTGATTCAGTGGCAAATCACTGAGAAGAGGCCTGGAAACATCTCAGGAAGGATGAGGCTAATCAAGAAATCATAAAGAGTAGGGATGGGAGCCAAAGATTAAACCTTTGATGCATATATCACTGTGGCAGACATCCAGGTGTGAACTCTGGTTACTCCCATGAAATGTATTGTGGGCCTATCCACTTCAGATTCTTTCCTGCTGGGACAGGCAGCCTTTCAAGAGGGAAGAGGAAAGGGGAAAATGTACACTTCAAAAGAAGCATAGCCCCAACAGAAAACTTCAAAGAGTCAGGCCCTCAATCTCATTTGGGGTCTGTAAATGAACCATAAGAGGAGAGGTTGAGACCCCATATTTTTCATCTGCCATGCAACCAGACAGGCTGTGTGAGAAGGGGAAACTCTGCTATACTTCTGCCTGTGACCAGGACTGGGGCAAAGGCCTGCTAGTCTCCCTGCTGGCTGAGGGAACCTCACCCAGGGAACCCAAGATCCCCTGTCCAGAAGCATAGAGCACTAGTGCCTGTCTTTTTTCCAAGACCAGTGTGCCCTCTGAGAAAGCAGAGAATGTTGGAGGGAGCAAAGTCCAGTGGGGAGTCTTACAGAGAGGACTCCCTGAGCAAGGTGTGAGGGAACAGCTTTGCATTGATCAGATATTTGCCCAAATGTAAGCACAATCCAGTGATCTGTGTCTTCCAGCAGAGTGCTGCTGTGATCTAAGCAGTATAGTGAGTGTCATAAAGGAAGCACAAGGCTAACACCACCTCATTACGGTGACCACATGTGCCACAGGGGGCCACCGTTGTACTTATTATTGCCGGGCATCGAGACTTATATCTACCATAATCAGTGACCTCGTAGGCCAGGAAGACTCTCTGTGAGGCAAGCGAGTACTCCAGAGGTGTCTGCACCTCTACTGGGAATTAACACTGCAAGCTCATATGCCAGACAAAGCTGCCAGTATCAACATTATCAGAAATTAAGGTCATTACCCGGATAGAAGATTGTGGCTGTGACTGTTGGGTCAAGCCGCACACCAAGGCCTTCACTGGGCTGATTCCCCCAAGTACCTTGAAGTATGCCACTAGAGGTATCACACCCTTACTGGGCTGCAGTCAGAGGACACACTGAGGGAAAGAGTGACATACCTTGACTTCATAGAGTGGGAGCAGTTCCGACTGCTGGGCCAAGCTAGCAGTGCTGCTCGAGGGAGAGAACATGATCCACTGGATGCTGCAGTGTGTATTGCAAGCAGCCCAACTTCACTGAACAGGATCAGGACTAGTGAGTGCCCACGGAGAGGGTACTTGCTGCACCAATGAAAATTTGCAAATCACTGGAGTGGGTAAGACTAGAACTGGGCCAGTGGAGTACAGGGGGGCTCGCTGCTAACAGTGCTGCAGCACCATAGATATGTTTGACCAATTCCTAAAGAGTCAAAGGGAAACTCTTGCGTACAACCTATTAGTGAGACTTCCTTGTAGGTGGCCACCATGAATAGGCAATAACGCTGACGGTTGTGCTTAGTACCCTCTATGTGCCCTTTGATCTCTGAAAGAGGTTCTGACAACCACCAACAATGTAAAGGAGCAGTGCATAAAATTGTGCAAGCAATTAGGCAAGGATACAATTTAGGAACATAATTTTCCTTCCACAGCCAGAACACACATAGTTTTGGATCATAGCAAGGGTACTCGTTGAATAAAAGAGAAGTCTTGGGTATACTCTTAACCATTTTAAAACCAAGAACTGGATCCCTGCTTTTATCCAGATAAAAATGTATAATGATTTTCTCATAAGAGTCAAGCCCATCACTCGAGTGAGGAGAAGGCACCTATGATGAAGCATTCCACTATACATGGTGGGTGAGGTGCTTTCTAATAGATTTGGATATCAGCAGTGTGGTTGTTGATTAACAGTATAATAACATCTTCCCAACATGGCCGCCGCACCGATACGGTCTAGCCCTTCCCAGGGGATCCCGGAAATGAGATCATACAAATACAATCCCCGCGGAACGCATTTCAAGATGCGGTCCGAGGGGAAGCAGCTAGGTAAATCCGTACGGCGTTGCTGATCAGGAAGTAAGTGACAGAATCTTCTGACCCACCAAAAAATGCTCGAGCAAGGAGATAATAACGCCCCACCCGTGCATTTTTCAGGCAGCCCGTTTAGTATGATATATTTCTTTTCCTACAACTAACTGTCATTTTAAAAACATTTAACCATTACAGCATTGCTTCCACCGAAGTGACGCCGCCCTCTCAGAGACCATGAAGTGCCATTAAGCACCCTGAAATGTAAATACCGATATCCTCCTTTTTTCTTTTATGTGTTAAATGTAGTGTGTCTACTGTCTTTGTCACAAAAAGTCTCTTGTCAGTATCTATATAGATACAAGCACGTGTTTTTTATTTCACCACACGCCGGACCTGAGAGCCTGCACGCACCAATATGGGGCAATTTGCACCATATAGAGTATGCATATACACGTATATGTATGGATAAGTGCGACATGAAGGACTTTCGTTATCCCCGATCTCATATGAGAGAAGGGAGAGGTGTTTATTTAATTTGTTTATTCATTTCCTTACAGGTTCTACAGTGAACAACACATACGTCAGTAAGTTACCACGTATGAATGTCGAAACCCGCATGTTCACTTATTGAACAGCGGTCATTACTATTTTAACTGTTAATCATCCTTAACCTCGATTTAGGTTTCTAGGAGTGGAAAATACAGGGCTGGTCCCTGTATGGTCCTGAAGAAACGCTAGGGGTAGCGTGAAACATGTTGACCACATACTGAACCCACCTCCATAATTGGTCGGTCCACAGTATAACCCCATTTTTAATATACCAATCTAGGAGCAGAATAAAACATTGAGGCCCACTAGCACGGTATTTTTAATTCACTTACTCACCCACTCCACCCCACTACACCATCTTTTGCACCACACATAGTTCTTCACATTATAGTGCTCCTACGTAATTCGCAAGTTGCAGCACGCCCCTTTTCGTAGAGAACTGGGATGGCCCCAATGATGAAGCATGTCACCGTGAGGAAACTCCGGTGAGTGAGGGGACTCAAGAAAGACATTTTTTCTTTCTTTTCTGGCCACATCAAATAATATTTTGGATCCGGTCACAACACAAGACAGGTCCACGTACCCAGACACTGGGCTCATTACTCATACGTTGCTCGAGGAGGACGACCTGTTCTTCAGTTCCTCCTTTTCCCTCTGTTTTTTTTATATGTTCATAGCAGTTTCTGACTGCGGGAATTATATTTAAACAGTTTTTGTTTTCAAATCCTGTTTCCAGTGACAGAGTTTGACACACACGACCATTCCACATTTGAGAGGATTAGGGATATCTTGAAATATGGCGGAGATCACAGGTCTCTCCTTTTCGGAAGAGGAGGTTGAACGAATCATGGCCTCAATAGTACCACACACAGGGGCCCCCAATAGAGATAATGGGGATGCTAACCAATGCTGGGATGAACTAACTGAATTAAAAAGAACGCAAATAAAGACCTTAGTTCACAGAGTAATGGTGGCGGAATATCTTAAAATTAACACTGCACCTAGAGGTCTCATAGTAAGAAATGAACCCTTTATATTCCAAACTGATAAACAATTTAAAAAGGATTGGTCATTGATATCATGGCACTGCACCAGGGATTGGTTGGTGTTGATAATAAAAACAGCGGCACGTCTGTCTGATACACTAAAAGAGGAAATACATACCCTGGAAGTACGCCTGAAGTCTTACCAGGCTCCTGCTGATCTCAAAAAGAGACTTGATGAACTTAATAAGACTATGACAGATTTTGAAATTGGGCTCAAGGATAGCAAGTACATCAAACTGGAAAAAGATCGAAAAGCTTTCTCTCATGAGAAAGTTTACCCATATACACTTGATGATTACAAACAAAGCAACAGAAATCCAGGATATAACACCGACACCGACGGGTCGGACAGTGGATCCGACAACTCTAACTCCCCGAATTACTACAACCCGACAAGTAGGAAACAGAGAAGGGGTAGAGGAAATGCAGGTCGAAACCGAGGGAACCAACCCCCAATGTGGCCCCCCTACCAAACACCGTTTGGTCCACCACCATTCTTTTACGGGCCCCAGCAATTTCCTTCTATGTACCCACAACAACCGTTCCAAAATTGGAACCCCAACCAAGGAAATCAAAGCCGTTCTTTTTTAGGAACGGGCCAACCAGCCCAAAGAACAAAAAACAAAACAAGTCAACAAGTGCAATGGGCACAACCTTTGGAAACCACGGGACGACACACACGCAGCAAGGGCCCACCGGAACCGACAACGAGCAGCCACCAGATCTAGTGGTCAATCTGTCTCCTGTAACCTTGTCTGAAATCCAAGTTAAGGTACTAAGCAAAGGGCTAGGTTTTGTCCCCACCCCTCAAACTGACAAATTTAAACTCTGTTGCGAACAAAAGGAGTTTCTCAGAAAATTAAAACTCCAGGTCTTTTTTAAAGACAAAGAACCGACTATTTCCAACCAAACTGACACTGGTTTGAAGAAAAAATCAACCTTTGTCCCAAAACCTCACAGCCTACCTGTTGAATTATTGGCTTTTGAAAAAGCCATTATGAAGGATGTAAAAGAGCTGGAACCCAACACAATCAGAGTATTCAAAAACACAAGCAACATAGAGCTACAAGCCATTCAAGAACTATCCAGGAATAATGCAATAATCATAAAACCAGCCGATAAAGGCAGAGCTATTGTATTACAAAACTCTGATGATTACAGACATGAATGTCTTCGTCTCATTGCAGACACCAGAAACTACACCATTATCAAAGAGGACCCCACAGAGCGCCTACGAATCTATATAGCTCACCTAATTGAGGAAAGCTTGATCAACGACTGGATGGACAAAAAGGAATCAGAGTTTTTGGTCAACACTAGACCTACGACCCCTTATTTCTACACGATCCCTAAAATCCACAAACGGCTGGAGAAACCACCTGGGAGACCCATTGTCTCGGGAATAGGGTCTATTCTGAAACCTTTGTCAAAGTACGCAGATGCGTTCCTCCGACCAATAGTTCAGAAAACCGAGACCTATCTAAGGGACACTAAAGACGTCCTATGCCTACTGAAGGACAAAAGTTACGACCCCACATCTAGCATTTTGATAAGCCTAGATGTGGAGAGTTTGTACACCAGTTTACCGCACAAAGAGACACTGGAAATCTTAGTAGAGGTTCTCTTTGAAGACAGTTGGACGTACCAAACACCAAGACATGTAGTCCTTGAGTGTTGCCGCCTGGCCCTCACAGAGAATTTCTTCAGATTTGAAGAGACATTGTACCGCCAACAACATGGGACCAGCATGGGCAGCACTTTTGCGCCGAGTATAGCCTGCCCGTACGTACATCACCTAGAAAAGAAGAAAATCCTCACTTTTGAAAATCCATATATGAACCACATCAAGTTATGGAAACGCTATATTGACGATATCCTGTTAATATGGGAAGGAGACGAGGAAGTGGCACAGTCTTTCTGTAGGTGGCTCAATGAACAAGACCAGTTTCTGAAATTCACCAACACGATGAGTACATCTCATTTGGTGTTTCTGGACCTGAACATCTGGGCAAAAGACGGGACCTTGACAACAACTACTCACTATAAACCAACCTCAAGAAACTGCCTATTAACTTACAACAGTCTCCATCCAAGACATCTCAAACAGAATCTCCCTTTCGGGCAGTTCTTACGGCTGAGAAGAAACTGTTCTAATAAACGGGATTATTACTCACAAGCTGAAGAATTGAGCAAAAAACTGAAGCAACGCGACTACCCAAAGAAAGTGATCAATGATGCGAGGAAGAGGGCAAGCAACAACAACAGAGATGCCCTTTTGGAACCCAAAATCAAAGATGTATCTACAAATGATAGACCAATCTGTATTACCACCTTTGACAGAGTATCTGACCAGGTCACAAAGATCATCAAAAAACATTGGCCAATACTTAACAGCGGAGAGCTCAACATCCCGACACCGATGTTCAGCCATCGCAGGGGAACCTAAAAAACGATCTGGTCCACACACGACCAAAGCCAGCTGACAATACTAACAGATTGAAACCACTACCAATTGGTCACTACCCGTGCAACAACTGTAGTGTCTGCCACCTCACGTCTGTGACACAAGAGGTCACTTTCATCAACAATATGACATGGAAACTCAAGAATTTTTCAAATTGCAATACCAGTGGTGTAGTCTACCTGATTACCTGCATTTGCAATTTGCACTATGTTGGCATGACCACGAGGAAAGTAAGCACCCGAATTGTGGAGCACAGGAGTAATATTCGGTGTAAAAGGTCTACCACACGCATGACCAACCATTTCATAGAGCAAAATCACACACCAAATGACCTCAGATGGGTGGTTTTGGAATGTGTAAAGGACAAAGAAAACCTAGAAAGAATCCTGCATGAGCGTGAACAACGCTGGGTTTTCAAACTCAAGACGGATATACATGGGCTTAACGACGATATACCGTGGGGTGCATTTAACCCCTAAGATGACCTTAAACACACTGACTCATAGCCCAAGACTTCAACTCCCAGCATGCAACCCCTCTCCCGGATGTTCATCCATTGATCTGAACGAATGCCCAACAGAGAGAAAAGGTCGCCAATATGCCATCTTTTTCTTTCTCAATTCGAGTATGTGTTTATCCTACTTTGATCTCACTTCACCCAGTAAATTTAAGAATTTAACATTTTTCGTTTTGACCCCTCACATTATTTATTTAGTAACCCTCACTGTTACAACATATAATCATCCTTTTTGTAGCAGTGGCTGTCTACCCACTAATTAATGTAACTATTAGGAATAACGATAACCAGCGCCGTGGATAATACACTTTCGTATAGCGCATAATAACATCCTCCCAACATGGCCGCCGCACCGATACGGTCTAGCCCTTCCCAGAGGATCCCGGAAATGAGATCATACAAATACAATCCCCGTGGAACGCATTTCAAGATGCAGTCCGAGGGGAAGCAGCTAGGTAAATCCGTACGGCGTTGCTGATCAGGAAGTAAGTGACAGAATCTTCTGACCCATCAAAAAATGCTCGAGCAAGGAGATAATAACGCCCAGCCCGTGTATTTTTCAGGCAGCCCGTTGAGTATGATATATTTCTTTTCCTACAACTAACGGTCATTTTAAAAACATTTAACCATTACAGCATTGCTTCCACTGAAGCGACGCCGCCCTCTCAGAGACCATGAAGTGCCATTAAGCACCCTGAAATGTAAATACCGATATCCTCCTTTTTTCTTTTATGTGTTAAATTTAGTGTGTCTACTGTCTTTGTCACAAAAAGTCTCTTGTCAGTATCTATATAGATACAAGCACGTGTTTTTTATTTCACCACACGCCGGACCTGAGAGCCTGCACGCACCAATATGGGGCAATTTGCACCATATAGAGTATGCATATACACGTATATGTATGGATAAGTGCGACATGAAGGACTTTCATTATCCCCGATCTCATATGAGAGAAGGGAAAGGTGTTTATTTAATTTTTTTATTAATTTCCTTACAGGTTCTACAGTGAACAACACATATGTCAGTAAGTTACCACATATGAATGTCGAAACCCGCATGTTCACTTATTGAACAGCGGTCATTACTATTTTAACTGTTAATCATCCTTAACCTCGATTTAGGTTTCTAGGAGTGGAAAATACAGGGCTGGTCCCTGTATGGTCCTGAAGAAACGCTAGGGGTAGCGTGAAACATGTTGACCACATACTGAACCCACCTCCATAATTGGTCGGTCCACAGTATAACCCCATTTTTAATATACCAATCTAGGAGCAGAATAAAACATTGAGGCCCACTAGCACGGTATTTTTAATTCACTTACTCACCCACTCCACCCCACTACACCATCTTTTGCACCACACATAGTTCTTCACATTATAGTGCTCCTACGTAATTCGCAAGTTGCAGCACGCCCCTTTTCGTAGAGAACTGGGATGGCCCCAATGATGAAGCATGTCACCGTGAGGAAACTCCGGTGAGTGAGGGGACTCAAGAAAGACATTTTTTCTTTCTCTTCTGGCCACATCAAATATTATTTTGTATCCAGTCACAACACAAGACAGGTCCACGAACCCAGACACTGGGCTCATTACTCATATGATTAACAGTATAGGTCAATCCCAGATTTGGAACCCACGCACATGTTGCTATGTCTGCTATTTAGGGAGGTTGTGCTTGGCCTATACCTCTTACTCTCAGTTTGTGTCCAAACTAGCTGCATGAGCCTTCCTGCATATCGTACCTGATTATGGGACAATTTGGGAGGATGGTCAGTGCTCTCAGAGACTGAGATTTGAGCCGGTAGTTTCCTGTGCTCGACACTGACACTTAATTGGTTTCCAGTGTTCGGCACTGGGGCTTAATTGTCATCCCCACACTTATGACACTCTGCTACATGGTGGCGCTGCTCATGTAATTTAGAGATGAGCATAAAAATGGTTGGCTATGAGTACAATATACATTAAAAAATACTAATACCTGTTTCCTATTCAACCATTCCTAGATCTTTGGGGACCTGGAATAATCTGAACTTTTGCACTTGCTGGCGAGAGAGATGGTTAGTAGTTGTTTTGGTACCATCAATGGCAGTGATGATGGGGCAATGGGTGGTGCAAGCTGTAGGAGAGTAGGATCTGCTTACTATGGTTAACCCCACTTTTTGCTGGTGTTTCACTGTTTTTCGACTTTATTCTGACTGTGGCCCTGCTATCCAGGACCCCAGCCTAGCTGCTTCCTCTCTAAATTGATTGCATGTATATTAGGTACACTCCGGATTGGTTACTGGGTTACACTTGTGTGTCCCTAGTATATTGTACACCAGGTACTGAGGGCATAGGTACCCCAGAGGTCTACCAGGGGCTGAAGCATGTATTATGCCACCCCTGGGAAGCCTTGCAAAATGGCACCTTAGGTCTGCTACTGCAGCCTGGGTAAGGTGGTGCATGTTCCCCCCTTACTAAGATATAGGTTACCTATATCTACCTTTAATCACTGACACATATAAACCTATCAGTCACTCCTATGGCAGGCCTTATCAATCCTGAAGGCAGAGTGCTTGGTTTTGTGTGAGAGTGTGCCCATGCACGAGCTGGGACCCTCTGTAGCTTTAGGAGCCTATTCTCCGAGGCTGTTCTATGATGCAGCCAGACCATATACTCTTAAGTGCATTATAATCTTGCGGTAACTGCTAACCTTGGAATGGCTGCATGGAAACATGTTGTGTTTGGTGCCAACACAGGTTCCCAGTAAAGCTGAGATATGCAGTCCTCACGAGTGATGTGGAACCGGAACCCCTGGACACCATGCGCATTTGCTAGTGAAACAACTTCCCGAGCTTTCCTGAAGTTGTGCATTGGGTTTCTTGTAGCCCAAGCCCCAAGCACCAGCTGCACCGAAGATTGTGGGCCTACACTCCACGAGTGTTCCTTGAGCCCAATACGTGCATTTCTGCTTGAGGCTTCTTCCTGATCCCTGGTCCATCAAATGGTGGGTCCCCTCGAAGGTAACTCTACTTTTCCGTGGGCTTCCCTGGTTGCTCCAGTTGTGCCCTGCCTCCCTACCAAGTGGTGAGTCCTTCAGACCTTTCTGGTCTGCACCAAAGCCAATCTCTGCTTTTCTGCATGGGTTGCTGTTGCCAAGGCTTGTTGGGTACAATCCGGAAACCAACGCCGCAGCACTCGACATCCTTTGAGGGACAGCTCGATTCCAGAATCTTGTTGTCGTCAACACCTCCTGGTCCTCGTGGCTGAAGGGTCAAGCTTCACCTTCTTCACCTGCACGCACCCGACATCGGTGGGCATCCACCTATTGTCTTCCTGGTCACTGGCAAGTGACCCAGACTCTGTCCCCTCTGCTTTCAGGTTCCTCACATCTTAAATCCAGGCTTGGATCACACTGGACACTTTCCACTTGGACGCCAGCAGCACTTTGCAGCAGATCACCAATGAAAACGATGACAAAATCCGACACCAAAAGACACCTGTGCACCCGGCTTCCCTGGGTGAGGTAACTCGAGTACTCCGGTGCTCCTGTGGGTGTTGATTCTAATACCTCCTAGTTCTAAAGGGGTTTGCTCCAAGTCCTCTTCTAAGTGTCCTTTATCTTTAAAATTCCAACCGTGACTTTCCCCATAGAAATTAATGGTGATTTGCAGCTGTGTTTAGACACTGCACACGACCCCCGTGGGTCTCCTGTGTCACTAACTTGGGTGGTTCCTGGTGGCCCCAGCAGTTCTACAGGCTCTAGGCCTTGTCTCTATGTCAGTTGTGCATCACCACTTTCTTAATATAGGGTTTTGTATGCCCTTACGGCTCAACGTATATTGTGCTAATTTACTGTGTGTTAAATAAGTTTACTGCATGTACTTTTGCCTCTAGCCTCATGAAGGGACTAGAAGGATGTGCTTAGAATAAACACATATATTTCATATATTTCCCTGGTGTGGTTCTCCTTTCATTTGATCATTCACGAGATTATAGACTGATAAAACAAGCTGGTTTACATTCCTGCAAGACTTAGCCAGAAGGCTGCTCTCCACATCTACCACTAGGATACCTTTCTATTAAGGTTGTTTTTAACCTACCATCAATAAGGGTCATTTGGACTGGTGCAAGGTGCCCACTAGAATAGTGGACAGCATGTACTAGGCCAATTTCTCACACAAACTGCAGTGGCCTCCTGGTCAGGGCCCTGGTGCTTATGATTTTACAAAATTAAGCACTGCGTGCATCACCGACTTGCATGTTGTACTTGTACTGAAACAACAATAAAATTACAAAATAAAGAATTCCACATTTTCAAAACAAGTTAAAAGGAAAGAAAACATTTATGGTAGAGTCACACAAAAGGATCAACATTAGTTACAGGGATGAAGAGTCGTAGCAGTAAAAACATTTCCATTCCAAACAATGAGAAAGTGAAAAACCATTGCTAATCTATTGGGTGTGTTACATCATTTACGGGCATCTTTTAAGCCTGAAGTGTAGTCATTCATTGATGTGTACTTTTGGTGGTTTATTCCAGTCAAGAATATCACCTTTAATTTCTGCAGTTGTATATATACAGTGGGTCAGGGCTGGAAGCTGTAGTGAAGAAGGATTTCACAGGGCTACACACATCTGTTGAAATGTCCAGCAGTAGCCTAAAACTTTCGAGTAAAACACTAAGATGAATCTATTAATATCACACCATTTTCTAGTAAAACTGGCACCTTCTCCTCTCCATCTGGCTATACAAATTCTCTGTAACTTTGGTTCCTTCATTTAAAGAAGTCTAAAATCATCGTAAAATGTTTCCCAGATATAAGCCATGGGTTCAAGTAGCAAGAGTACTCCTCAAACTTAAGACAGGTCCTATTCGGAAGGTAACGAATATGCCAAATGCTGGAAAATATCGTTGATAAAAAATCATAGAATCCCCTCAGTGGACCATGAGGGTAATGGAATCTTTGAGTGATAGAACAATTTAAAAAAGTGTTTCATAGCCCCATGGAAAGAAAGAAAAACTATGGGGCATATAATCAACAAAGTGGCGAAGAGAGGCGTTAGCCATCTTGGCTTAACGCCTCTCTTCGCCACTTCGGAAACCCTAGGCTGCACCATATTACCAAGGATATGTTGCAGCCTAGCGTTTCCCCTTGCGATAGCGGTAGGTTTTACAACTTATAGCCAGCGCAGGCACCCTTGCACCAGAGTGCAAGGGTGCCTTCAAGCAGGGAGGTTTGTTTATGTTCAGGAAGGAGTTCCTTTCTGCATAAAAACAAACCTTAAATGCCATTTTGTAACTTACATGTGTGCTGCTTTATGCAACACACATGTAAGTAACACATTAGCATTTTTAAAAAGAGGTTTGTTTATGTACAAGAAGGGACACCTTCCTGTACATAAAGAAATCTTGGCGTTTTGCTTTTTCCATGTGTGCTTCACAAGGCAGCACACATGAAAAAAGCAAAAACGAGGTGAAATGAAGCATTTCTCCTCGTTTCGCCACCTTAACACCAGGATTTTTCAGGGGTTAAATTTGGCACTGCCACCTTTTATCGCCAAGCTTGATAATAGGTGGCAGCGTCAAAGTGAATGGGTGTTGCTGTGGAATGCCCCTCCGCAACACCCACTGCACGCCCCCTTTCACGATGAGTTTATCGTGAAAGGGGCCCTATTACCAAGGTGGCGTTAAGTTAATTAACGTGGCATTAAGCCATGTTAATTGACTTAACGCTGCCTTGATAATAGGGCAATGGAAATATCGCCGCGTTATCAGCAGAAAAGTGCCGATAACGCAGCGATAAGGGGCTTGATAATATGCCCTTATGCCCGCAAGGAAGTGTTGGCGAATAACCTCCGATGCATCCTGTATACAAAACGGCGACTGCCAGGAGGCATGCTGAACCAGAAGGCCAGTATGGACCCGGGAATGAGCCAAAGGGGGAAAGTAATCACCTTCCTGTGTACTGTCCACACTGGAGCATCCGTGGTGAAGAAGTTCTCATTAGGAAGAAGGCTGGATGTGCACGTCTCCCAACCCATCGCCGGAGCGGAGCTCAAGAGAACAGGGGCCAACTTGTGCGGTGTCCAGCCACGCCCCCCTGACTATGAGAGTTTTAATCCGCCACAAACCCAGCAATGATGAAACCAGATTAGATGACAACTCCCGGATGGAAAGCCCAGCCCAGTTTATGTTTGGTAAATGTTAGTGACACACGGAATTAACCCTTTTGGAATGGAAAATAGCTGATATTTTTAAACACTGTTCCAGATATGTCTAGTGGGACTGTATGAAGACTAGGAGCACTGTGGATCAATTCGAACCTCAGTAAAATCCAGAAGGGCTGGACTAAACACAAAAACAGCCTTGGCCAAAATGTTCAAACCACCCCCACACTGCATGAGGTCTTATCTAGTATGGGGCTATTGGGGCATGGTTTGGTCATCGCAGGCTATGCAGCTACGAAAGCATATTCAAAGCCTTAGATCAACTGGGAAAAACATAATGGCAGAAGGATGAGTCTGGATCTGAAATCAAGTCAAAAATTCAAAGTGGGAGGCAAGCAACACGGCTGCTCAGAAATGTCAAATAATCCATAGGATGAGGTAGGGAGATGCCAAACCATAATTCTCAGTGTGAAGTAGCTGCTCAGAGTTATTGGGGCAGAACCCAAAATACAGAGACTTTACTAAACAGGACACCATCACCTCCCAGTTGTACTTAACCTAGGTAATAATGCCCCAGGCTACCTCCGACTCACAATCCCAGCCTCAACACAAGTGAAAAAATGAAGGATTGCAGTATGTTTTGACAAGTGTTTATTGACAGATGGTAGTGGCATATTAACAATCAATGTGGTTCTTCTTGCTGCTCGGCCTGATTCCAATAGCACAGCCGAGCATCAACCTTGCACCTCTACAATAAAAAACAATAAATTACTATGCACACCTCTACAAAATACTTCAGATGACTCATAAATGCTACTAAATGCCATGCTCAAACTATTAATTTTACCTGTACTTTTTAGACAAATTGACGCACACATTTAATCACTATTCAAACTTAAATTAAATAGCAACACAAAATATATTGGCCTATCCACTGTTGCATTGCTCTTTACTGTGTGGTCAAAAAGGTTCCCTTGGCTGGTTTGATAATTCCATCCTCCCATCTGTGATATTTGTCAAATCTTTCCTAAAAAACAAAAAATGAGAGAGCAGTGTGTCTGAAATCGCACAGTTCCAATAAACTTCTTTTTTTATGGGCAAATTATGACAAAATGCAATGGAGGCTTTGCTATGGAACCCTCCTTCAAGCATTATCATTCATAGACTGGAAATGTTCCCATTAAACATGATTTTGCCAGCTTATCAATATGCCGGTTAACTTTGTGCAATAGCAGAATGTGTTCTTTGGGGCCAACTTCAGCAATCTTGTCTTTGGCAGAACTCATAGGCACAGTTGGCTCTCGAGTGAGTGCATCATACATTGATATCATCTTAATTGGCTTCAATTTCATGTTTTGCTTCTCATACTAAGAACCATATACCAATGTTTTCTCAATTCCTTAATGATATGCAGAAACAACACTGATCATATTGAAATATTGTTGTAACACAGACATTATCTGCCACTCATTCAATTACTATACTGATTGAAAGCACGGAAATCCAAAGGGTTCAAATCTTGACAAAGGTCCCAAATTCAAATCCTTTCATGTTTTTACAGTAATTTAATTGAGTGCAAATAAACGGTATCATTATATGTGGGATAAAGTACCCCCCTGCAGCATAATACATTATAAGTAGATTTGCAAGACACTGAGGAAGTCCATGACAATATAGAGGAACAAGGTTGGAGTTTGAGTTCCTTTATAAGGTAATGGTACTTTAAGGTGACTTGTAATGTCCTGTTAATACAATCACAAGTCTAATGTATTCCTTATAATACATGGCCACACCATTACCCTTCCCACAAACTGCTTAAATCCTTGGGGCTCATTTACATGGCCCTACCAGCACTTTTTTGCCGCCGGAATGTCACTTTTTTGATGTTCCGGTGGCGCAACGTGCCACTGGCATGCCCCTTTCTTTCAGAAAACTGTGTGAAAGGGGCATTCCACAGGTGTTGCTGCAGGCGTTCCCAGCAACATTCATTGCTTTTTGACACTGCCCCAGATTTATGAGAAATCGTAAGTCTGAGGCAGCGCCAAAAATGTATGCCTTCCCAGGGGAAGCGTAGGGAAGGCACAACGAGGAGAAATAGTTTCATTTCTCCTCGTTTTTACTTTTTCTATGTGTGCTGCATTCTGCACCACACATAGAAAGAGGAAAAGGCCTCTTGTGATTGTTTTTGTGCAGGAAGGTTTACCTTCCTGCACAAAAATAATCATCACCAAGGCAGTCACCCTTGCACTATGGTGCAAAGGGGCCTGCGTTGGAGCACAGCAGTCCATTGTGCACCGGCGCACGGCAGCCCATTGTGCGCCAGGGTAGGGAAAAGGACAGGAATGCGCTGTGTCTCATAGATACTGCGCATTGCCTACCCTTTTGTTTTGCTGTAGGGCAGCACATCAGCAAGGCCTGCTGCGCTTCCTTAGGGTAAAAACCCCATAAATGAGGCCCTTGATGTACTGGTCTTTAACATGAACGAGATAGTGTGGTTGCAGACAGAAAGAATAAACACAGAATCGGTACTGAGTACATTTTATTATTTGCGAAGCTCCTTGTTAACTATTAAAATACTTTTTCATGGCAGTCAGAAGGTTTGTCTCCAAGTACTTTTGATTTTGTATAACATGCTGCACATACCAAGGCAGGGTGCATAAGAGTATGAAGCTGGAAACACTTTAAAAAGAGGTAGTGCGATTTGAAAATGATTATGACACAAAAGAAACACAAAGTAACTTAATGGTGTAAATGGCACGCTCACCAGATCTGGAACATAATATTGAAAAGGAATAAACTGGACAAAGTTCTCAACATGGCATTTTAGACACATTTACTGTTGAGAACAATTATTTAACTCTAACACAGAATTACGGAATTATACTTCATGGTAAATCTAATTAATTTAGACAGATAAAGGATGTTTTGTTTCTCATTTTTTACCCCAGCCCTTCGTCATAATAATCAGAGGAAAACTGCACTGTACTTCTCTGCTATTTGAAAATTAAATATATTGCATTCTCGAACATTAGTCGAACTGTATTTATGAGTCTTCTAAAAGATGCAGAGGGGCTCGAAACGAGACCGACCAACTTTAAATAAGATCTTAAGGAATTCTGGGAGCTTCCATTTAAAGTTCACCTCAGGCTGCCCAGACTAGCTGGGAATATTTTTGTTCTGCAACAAGAACATTTTTAGAAAAATGCGTTTAAATGTTATTCTTCTTCTTCTAAACTTCATCTGAATTCTCTGAAATCGATGTGTTCGTAGCTCCTTTGCATTTTTATAGCTGGTGGAATGATTGCTGCCCCACAGTGCAGTCTGAGAGAACAGTTCACCACTCACTGTAAATCAGAGAGGGAAGGGGTCTGGGAGAGGTTTGATGGGGCAGAGTGGCATTACATCATGTTATATTACCTTCCTAGTGTGCAGCAGTGATTGTGTTCTCTGGAAATGAGGCAGACACCTAAAGGCCTGCATTATGTATAGGGACACCTACCCATCCACATTCGAATCTCTGTTTGTCTCAAGGACTCATGCTGCCTGGGACCAGTTAAGGTATGTTGGTGATCTATTGAATGCACGAGTGAATGAACATTTTCGAGAGTGAATACTTGATTGCATCAGGTTGTCTGGAAATCTATTGTATCAATTAGAGTAAGACAATTAAGTCAATTTCTGCAGCAGTTCAAAAGAGTTGTCTAAGTGAAATGACAGTGGCATTAGATGGGGAGTCATGTCATACCAAATTGTCTTGGCCATGTTCCCGCACTGAAAAACCAGATCAATAGTCTGGGTATAGGATTTGATCGGTCCCTGTCATTTGACTATCAGGCAGCGAAACTTTCATCCACATGCTACAGCATTTTTAGGATGCTCCGGAAAATCCTTCCCACTCTCTTATTCTCCGCAAGAAGGATAATGGTCCAGGCTTCGATCCTCTCATGCCTGGACTACGGGAATGTGCTCTATCTGGGAGCCCCCGAGCAACCACATCTAAGCTGCAGGTCATTCAAAATTATGCAGCCTGTCTGCTCCTGAAGATCCCTTATCATCAGTCTGCCAAGCCTGCACTGAAGACTCTTCATTGGATGCCTATATTAAAGAGAATTAAATGAAAGGCTCTCTGCATCACCCATAAGTCTTTCTGGGGGAAAGGACCTCCAATTCATCGATCGCTTCCTACCCCTGTCTGTCCTAACAGAAGCCTCTGTCCGGCCAACCGCTTGCTCACCGTAGTCCCAAAAATAAAGAGAGCAAGAAGCAGCAGTCGTTCTTTTTCATACAATGCTGCTAGGCTCTGGAATGCCCTCCCACTCTACATACGCCAGAATGTCCAACCATCTGCTTTTCCGCAAACTCATTAAAACATGTTTTTTCCAAATCACTGCCTAGTAATGTTGTCTTCTCGATCCGCTGATGATGATAGCACTGGGATGCCTTTTGGTAGTTACGTGCTCTATAAAAGTTATTTTCATTTCCTTTCATCCTGAGTTGTGTTTTACAGAGCAAACATGGACATCAAGTGGGGGTCACCAGAAGTTGCAATACTACCCCAACTTGCTCTTTGAGACCCCTGGCCATAGCCGATCTTTAGAGATCAGAAAGGCACTGTTTGGGGCAATGAAGAAACGGCTCTCAACAAAGAACTTTGTGGTTGCTTTCAGACCCCCCCATCCTTAGCCACACCTTTCCCCTTCGGTAGGTGATACGATGATGCTGCAGGGCTGATTGAGCCAAAAATGTTGGTAATCTTCCCTCTTCAAGGGGCATATTTACAAGAATTTCCACTAAGTAGTTTTGACGTTACTTAGCAGCAATTTTTTGGCTCTGTCTATGGTAAAAATCCATCGCCATGTTAGTGACGTATTTACAATATGTCATTACATGGCGTTAAGATCAGCTAGTGCCGGCGAAAATTGCCACTATCTCTAGCATCACATCGATAAAACTCTTGATACTAGAGTGAAAAATGTGATGACCGGCAAATCAGCAGCAAAATAATTCATGCTAGTCAGCCCAACGTCACTTTTCCCACTCAGAGGCAAAACAAGCTTACAAATGCACCTCTAAGAAAAGTAAAGAAAAGAAATGAAAAGAAAAACACTGTAATGCAGAATGTAGCAGCCAGAACCAAGTTCAGCACAGTTCAACAACCTCCCCCAAACCTCCCAACAGTCAGGATGACCAGCCAGAGTCGCAGGGTAAGAGGAAATGCAGAATCAGGGCCTCATTAACAAAAAGTGGCGCATCGCTGGGGAAAAGCAGCAATGCAGCACTTTTCATTGCACCATCTTTGTGAAACCATGGTGGCTGATGCCTGGAAGTATGGACAGTCCCCGGGAGGCTTCACTGGGCATGCATCGGAGACCCGGAGTGCTAGGTACCGTGCTGTGGAGTTACTGCGGCCTGACAGTGGCGGTGGGTCGATTCGGGTCAGAGCCCGTGGTCCGCAGCTGTAGACATTGAAGTGTTGCCAATCGCCCTTACCTGGTGGCGAAGTCTGGCAGGTCGCATGAAGACACATTGCTGACCTGTGTGAGAAGACTGCCTGGTGCTCCTTGGAGCTGTGATTGGTAGAGGCGCTCCTGCGCACCAATGTAGGGGAGTCTGCATTGCATAACATGTGCCACCACTACACCGGGGTGCACATAGGAGATTGCTGATGGTGGGCTGTGCTTCTCTGCATGGGAGGCCATAGAGGTGGTGCTGGACAGATGCTGTGGAGGGTGAGGTCCCTGAGCTGCACCGAACTTGTGTGGTGGGAGCACCATGACTTATCACCTAAGAGGGCCCTGTTGCATCACCTGCATCAAGAGGTACCCCAGCAGACTCAGAGGTGACTGCTGTACCCAGGCTTGTGAATTCCGGCCTGACTGAGAATCCTAATGTCGGAGTCACCGATTCAGAGAGAGCATGGCAGACTGAGCCCTGGTGTCGGTGTCCAGGTGATGAGAAAGTGGGACAGGGAGGGGAGGAGGCCCAGGGATCATGTCGGGCCCAGGCCTAGTAACTGTGGAGGAGCCACTGATGTTGGCCATTGGTGGCAGCAGGTGCCAGGGGCACAGGGGTCGGTTGGGGCCCAGGCCCTTGGGCACGCAGCTTGATCTGCTGTTACTCACTGGGGCACTGGGGAACACAGAATCTGGTCACCACTGTTAGATTGGAGAAGGAGACTGGGTGGTGTTGCCTTTATTCACCCCCTTTTAGTGTGCTTTTGGGTGTATGGGGGACTATCCCTTAGCAGATTTGCTCCTTCCACAGCACAACGCCATCTCATAGCTGCTGTTACTGTCCCCATCTGCTACTGCTGGTTCCTCTGACCTGGAGGCCAAGTGTTTGTGGCCCTCCTCCACCCGCAGGCTTCTGCCAAGACTCATCGCGTCACTGCTCTGCTGCTTGACTACCCTCCTGTCCCTCTTTTCTGCTGTTTCTGTCCCTCTTTCTGCTCTTCTTTGCTTTTCTACCTCTGCCTTTGCTTTTTAATATTTTCTTTGTTTGTCTTTGTTTATTCTTTGCTTTTTTCAGTTCTCTTTCCCTTTCCTCTCTTTTGTTGCCGCTGCGATCCCCAGGGCTCCCCTCCAGTGTCCTTTTCCGATCCCATGTTTCCCGCCTCCCAGCTGTCCAGAAACTCCAGCCACAGCACTTCTTAATGCTGGCTGCTGTGCTGCTGCACGCAGCGGGCATGCCAAAGGCAAGCCCATCTGCGTCTGTCAATGCCTGGACTTCACCCAGTGATAGGGACCCTGCTTCTCAGACACTCTACCACTACGATGCCAGCACTCTCATCTCCTTAACCCTGGACGCCATGCCACCTGCCATCTAGGATCACCGAAGAATATCCTTGGACCATTTGTCTGCCAAAACTGCAACCACACCTTCTGGCATGCCAACACACCAGCTCCTCTCACTGCCCAGCCAACCAACTGCGTACCAGAGTGGCTCAACTGTATCCTCCTCAACATGTGGTCCCTCCACAAACACGCCACAGAAATATGAGACCTCCACGATGCCACTTCTCCAGACACCGCCTTCTTCATGGAAACCTGGACCAACGTCCGCTCAGGACAGGACATCCCCATCCCAGATGACTACAAAATCACCCACAAGGACCACCCCAAGGAGGAGGCATTGACATCATCCACAATAGCACACTCTGACTGACCTTACACTCTAATGACACAACAGCGATCATGGAACACCTCCACTTCCATATCTTGACCAACCCCAACACCACCCTCCACGGCACACTCATCAACAGTTTCCCTGGCCGCCTACCCCGGTTCCACAATGCCATTGTAGATCTCATCGCACCCCAGGCTCTCCCATCCACTGACTACATCCTACTCGGAGACCTCAACTTCCACCTGGACAACTCAGTTCCGATAATCTCCTCTTCGCGTTGTGGAGCGGAGTTTATTTCCCTGCCCGCGTTCATCAATGTCAGGTTGGCGTGCGCAAGTGAGGAAAATCCACCTCACGGCGCTTTTTTTTTGCTCGTTTGCGATCGTCAACCACAGGTTGGCAAGTGTGAGCGTGGAAAATCAACCTCCCAGCTAGATTTCCCAATGCGGGCCGTCAGATTTTTCATTGCGAGTGGTCGCGTATGCTCGCGACCGCTCGAGTTGAGAACCTGCCTGCTCACGTTGAGAAAGCTGCCGCTCGAGTAAAAATCTACTCGAGCTGCAGAAAAGAAGCAGCGCCTGCTTGCGCTGTGCATGATGCCATTTGCGATGATTACACAGTGTGGACACGCCCTTGGCACTGACAATCACTGCAAACTGCATTTATATAAAGAAACTCCGCCACTCACGTAGCTCCGCATAGCGCAGCAGAGTTTTTGTGCACTTCACAGAGTTTTGCGCTCCGCGATCTCCACCCAGGGTTAATTAAACACAACCTCCCTCCTGGAGAAAACTCACCGACATCAGACTCAAAAAGCTAGTCAACACCCCAACCCACATAGCTGGATACACGCTCAACCCTGTCTTCTCTGCCAGCAGGAACTTCAAGTATAGCCATACTCTCCTGGTCCGACCATCATTGGATACATCTCACCTCCACCATACCCACCATACAGCACCACCATTATCGCCCCCGTCCCAGCTGGATTAAGACCACCAAAGAACTTCTCGTCAACTTCCGCAGCACCACCACTCCATCAACGCCCACAAATGCAGCGCACAAACTCCACTGATGGTTTTCTAACTGCGCCGACACCCAGGCACCCCTCAAGAAAAGACCAGGCAAACACACTCCAAGAAGGCCAGCTGGTTCACTCCCACCCTCCACGAGTCCAGACACACCTGCAGATGCCTCGAGAAGAGATGGAGGTACAACAAAACACCAGAAACTCAAGCAACCTTCAAATCCGCCAACAATGCACACCACGTCCTCCTGAAAACCACTAAGAAAATGTCCCTTCAAGACAGAATCAATGCCAATGCACACAACAGCAAGGAACTCTTTGCCATCATTAGGAAGTTCCCCAGGCTCAAAAGTGAGACCACAGATGTGCCAACCTCCCAAGACCTTTGCAACACACTCAGCACTTTCTTCCCCACAAGATTAGTAAGATCTACTACAGCTTCGACACCCCAGATCCGGCCACCATGCCCGCCACCATTCTACACAACCAAGCTGCACCCAAACTGATTGTGCTCTGCTGGACCCCGCTCACAACAGAGGACACATTCAAGACCATGAAGCGCCTTCACTCTGGTGCCCCGACGGTTACCTGCCCATACCACATATTCCACAGAGCAGCCGCCGCCATTGCCCCCAGCTTTGCTGCACCATCAACTGCTCCATTGAAACCGCCACCTTCCCCAATGACTGGAAACATGCAGAGATCAACCCTCTGCTATAGAAGCCATCCTCAGACCCGGCAGACCTCAAGAACTTCAGACCGATCTCATTCCTCCCCTTCCCAGCCAAGGTCATAAAGAAGGCCAACAAAGCCCAACTTTCCGAGTTCATCGAAGTGAACTACTTCCTGGACTCCTCCCAATCCAGCTTCAAACGCAACCAAGAGCAATAGAGAATGCAATCCTGGCCACCACAGATATCTTCCACTTTCTCCTTGAACAGAGGCAACCGCAGCCCTTATCCTCCTAGACCTCTCGGTCTTGTTAGACACGGTCTCCCACCGCACATTAATCACAAGACTCCACAACACCGGCATCCACGACAGGGCTTTGCACTGGACCCACTCCTTCCTCATCAGCCGGACCCAGTGAGTCAGAGTACCGCTGTTCTTCTCAGAACCCATGGAGGGCAGCTGTGGAGTACCCCAGGGTTCCTCCCTGAGCTAAACCCTCTTCACTGTCTACATGGCTGCCCTCGCAGCCATCATCAGAAGCCACTGACTCAACATCATCTCTTATGTCAACAACAACCAGCTGATTCCCTCACCAAAGAACCCACGACCGCCAAAAACAACTTCCACAGTGGAATGAAGGTCGTTGCTACCTGGATGAAAGACAGCTCCTCAAGCTCAACTTGGACAAGACCAAATTACTCATCCTGTGACCCACCCCTTCATCCTGGGATGACTCTTGGTGGCCAGCCACTCTGGGATCTACCCCCACCCCGATAGACCACACAAGCAACGTCTGCATCATATTCAACTCATCACTCACTATGAATGGCCAATTCAATGAGGTTTCCTTAGCCTGCTTCCATGCGCTGTACCTGCTTTAAAGGACATTCAGATGGATCCAAACAGAATCCAGAAAGACGGTCACCCACGCACTCATCACTAGCAGACTTGACTACGACAATGCACTCCATGCCTGTGTCCCCCAGAAACAGCTCAAGATTCTACAGAAAGTCCAAATCGCTGCAGCCAGACTGGTCCTGGACATCCCCTGCTGCAGCCACATCATGCAACACCTCTGACAACTCCACTGGCTCCCAGTCAACAAGAGAGTCACTTTCAAACTCCTCACTCATGCCTACAAAGCTCTACACAATGAAGGACCAGCATACCTCAACCACCGCCTTTCACTCCTCGTACCTGCCAGACAACTCCGATCTCCTCCGTCCCAAGGATCCACAAGACCAGAACAGGAGGAATGTCATTCTCCTACCTTGCAGCCAAGACCTAGAACACCCTGCCCCTGCACCTAAGGCAATCCACACTGCTGACCCAATTCAGGAAGGACCTCAAAACCTGACTCTTTGAATGATCCTCCACCCAGACCGACCAGCAGGCCCCCTCCCCCAGCACCTTGAGACTCTCACAGGTGAGTAGCCACTCTATACAAGTCCCTGATTGATTGATTGTCCTCGGTGCTGCCCGAATGAAGATTCCTGGCTAGCATACACCTGACTGGAGGAGTGGGGCCTGCTGGCCATACTGCACTGCACTGCATCTCATACATAGTGCCTGGGCATCTGGTGCAACAATGTGCCGCTTGCACATGGGGTGGCATCGACACCTGCCTGCCCCTCCATGTGGGTAGACCAAGCAACTGGGGGTCATTGGCCGCCAGGCCAGGTGACAATGGCCACCCTGGACTAGACACTCCAAACTAGACTCTGTACATGTGGCTGTGGAGAAAATAAGTACCTCCCTGTGCTTCTCTTAAGGGCCACATAGACCAAATCACAGTTGACTTCACCCTGGAGCGCGCAGATCATTGCAATCTGACTGACAGGGTACAGGACATTGAGCAAGAACTGGCTGAAGTCCACCCTATTATGGAGTTCTGGACTTTTTGGTTCCGTCCAGAGGTGTCAGGGATAACACCCGAAGACCCCGGAGTTCAACCTGCCTCGGTGCACAAACAAACAGAAACACGGGCTTCTCGATGGTGGCGTCAAAGACCAAAGGTTTATTACTGCAGGGACACAGAAGTCACAGAAACTACACATGGGCAGTATCTAGGAGCCTGTTCAATTTGTACAAAGAGGGTTGCTCCTTATATACTGAATATTGGGCTTCAGGCAAATTTCTTTACATGTTAGCACATTCCAAAACCTTTGTATCTTAAACAATAAATATTTGGCGTTGCACAGGAATCGTCAACAATATCTGATGTCAAAACATTACGAACGAGGGGTTCCCAGTATTCCATCATAATCCCATGTCAACTTTCCATTCAAGACCCGGACCTCCTCATCGTAAATTTCGTTACCTCCCCCTAATAAAGGCCCAGAAGGAAAGGAGCAGAGCCAGGTGCAGAAGATAGAAAAGTAGGATAAGAGATTTTTGTGGGTCGTAAATGGGCACGGTTACCAGCTTCGGCCGCCTAATCATGATCAGACCAACGAACACGAGAACCAGTATAGCAGGACTGGCCTCAGGCTGGGGAGGCAGCTTTTGCCGAGTCATGCTGCCACAGCGTTGCTGGCCTAAGGTGCACGTGTCACTAGCAAGGTGAATTGCCGGCTAAAGCCTACGTGTCCTTAAATGAAAAGAGGTCATTGCGTGTCCATTGACTATGTGAGGGCAAGGAATACAAAATGGCTTCCTTGTTCTAAGATGGATGCCACGGGTAGAACAGAAATGTGTTTGTAACAGGAGTGCTCTTGCTCGTAGCATAGCGAAAACACCAGGATATACTAAATGGATCATTTGCGGTTCACTGATACCAAAATTATGCATTTGCGACAATGTTACAAACACGGGTTAAAATCGTCACGGGACCTCAGACCCTCCTTTTGCCCTTACATAGGCAATTACTCAGTCTATGTCTGAATCTAACTCTATGCTCATTAGGTCAGTGACATGTTGTTGCATCATCATTCTGTCTCGTGTCTTTTCTCCTAATGCAGGTGGTTTTCTGAAACAGGTTGCAGCACAGAGGCTACACAAAGCGGGACCACATTGGATAATAAGGCAGCATGAGAACAGAAATACTAGGATGACACCAATGACCATCAGAACCTTCCATCCCCACGCTGATACCAGAGTCCAAAACCACTCCATGAAGGACCAGTTTCCCTTGTCTACGTGTATAGAGTCGGAAATCTTGTGTAGCTTAGAGATCGCTTCATAGACGGTTGGAGCATTATTGGGAATAAAAACACAGCAGCTCGATTGGATCATTCTGCATACCCCACCTCGATCTGCAAGTATTACGTCTAGAACCATACGGTTCTGCAACGTCATGAGACGATCCGCCTGAAGCTCAGCTGTTAAGTTACTAAGGGCACCAGCAGTTTCTGTAATAGTAGATTCAACTACCCGTGTTAGTTGACGTAGATTTCTACTATTGGCCATAGGCCCCCAAAACGGAAGGAAACCTTTGAAGAAGTCTCCAGCTTCCTGACCAGCGGTATCTTCCTTGCTGAAGACACCTCTTGCTACTCTGGTCTTGTGATAATCTGAAGAAGCAGTGTATGTCGGAGGTAACAATCGAGCAATATAACATGAACCTGAGAAGTCAGCAGGCAGCCATGTATACGCTCTGTCTTGACAGATGAAGTAAGTACCCCTAGCAGTAAGGAAGGCAGGGGAGGAGTTAGACGGAAATACGTAAGTCTCAACGCACTCACTCCTCCCTAGCTGAGCTCTCAGATTTCTCCCATTTCCTTGCAAACAGACCTGACCTCGGTGAGGCACGACCCAGACTGAAGTGGAGCTTTTACGCTTGCTTTCTCCCAAACTAAGGCGATACTCGGTAGAGTTCCAACTCAAATACACCCGTAATTCATCTCTAGGGTAAGATGGAGTATTATTGACGTCTTTAATCATGTCAATTATTCCCTGGACTAAAGCTTTGTTGGCTGAGTTGTATTTAGTGGACCGTGGTGGACGCGGAGGATAGGTCTCAAGGGCATAGGAAAAAATGGTCTGAAAGGCCTGAAATGATCCATTATAGCTAAAAGGCAAGACTAGATAGGGAATGCCTTTATCCATAGTGTGAGGTATCAAGCCACACACCCAGCAGTCTGTAGTATTAACTACCAGTTGGTGTTGATGCAAGAGCTGTACAAATGTATTGTTAATAAATTCAGAGCGTCGAGCTTGTTCGTGTTCAGGAAACGAGTGAAAAGAATGCATAGAAGAAACCGTAGAAGTAGTAGGATCAAGGGGAGGTACTGTAGTTACCGGCATAAAAATCAAATGCACACCAAAGATGATTCCACCCACCAACGTTATCAAAACAATTAAAAATGTAACTGCACATTGCATTAGAAAGCATTTGCTGTGAAGTATTCGGTACAGTCTATTTCTGCGAACATAAATTACATTCTTTCGTTGCAGCTCAGGAAGCTCCATCTTCTACAATCCGCTCGTGACCACTGATGATGTGTACGTAGATGAAAATGCCTCTATCAGCCCTGGGAGTTCCCAGAACTAACAGAAAGATCGACCTTATGTCTGACCCCCGCAGATTCAACCAGGCACACAGCCACGACCCTACGGCTACCCAGACGGCAAGGCAAAATTTAAAACAACAAAATAATAGCAAACTTCCTGGCTGGAGGCAATGTATAGAAAATTCAAATCTGAAAATAGGCAGTTTCCTGCTTTATTTGTCCATATTGCGAGGTCGCAAGTTGTATCTCAGTTTTGCAGGAGCTGTCTGATCTGGAAACAATATATTTTCAGCCGACGCTGCAATGTTCGCGTTTGCAGATGACAAATGTTCTTTTGGTGCAGATGGCAAATGTTCAGGGTTCAAAAGAGCAGTTTCAGGAGGAGAGTCAGAGTTTGATGTATCAGTGATCAGTTCTGCATCACTGAAAAGGATGAACCTGGGTATTCGTTCTGCTTCAGAGGCACTGATTCCTTTCTTTACCCAGTTGTTGTAAGGGAGTGGCAGAGGCACACGTTTGACATGTGTCGTGTGGATCCAATTCTTCCGTCCGGCCACTCGAATAGCAGTTCTCGTCGCCAATAGGACTTGGAAAGGGCCAACGAATCTGGGCTGAAGATTTTTCGTTCTTGCAAAATTTCTAATGACTACTTGATCCCCAGGTTTCAGCTGATGACCTGGACTCTCCGGTGGCTTTGGCAATGCATCGAAAACCTGTTGGTGAATAAGGCTCAATTTAGCAGTCAAGTCGAAAAGATAATCAATTAACATTGGGTATTCCAGCTGCTTAAATTCTTTCGGTCTAGGTACCCCCCAAACATTTGCAGGACGACCAAAAATGATTTCATATGGACTAAGCCCTACTCTAGAATGTACAGTTGCTCTTGTTGATAACAAAGCCAAAGGCAGTGCATCTGGCCAGGGCAAACCCGTGGATGCTTGTATCTTAGCAAGTTTCAGTTTAAGGGTACCATTGTAACCCTCAACCAAACCCGCGGACTGGGGATGATTCGCACTGTGAAACTTTTGTCTAATCCCTAGACCGGCACACACACTCTGCATAACTTTCCCTACGAACTCACTTCCGTTATCTGACCATACAATCCGTGGCATTCCGAATCTGGGGAAGTATTCTTTAAGAAGGATCTTGGCAGTGGACAAAGCAGTATTGTCCTTCAGTGGGTATGCTTCGATCCATCTGGAGAACGCACAAACTACCACTAGGACGTACTTTAGATTATTACAACGATCCATGTGAATGAAGTCTAGCTGGATCACTTCAAAGGGGCAGGAAGGAGGAGCGAAGTGACCTGCAGGTGTGGGGATTCCCTTGCCAGGATTATGCATCAAGCATACCATACAATTTCTCACCACTCTCTCTGCACACTTACTAATCCCATCATTCTTCCAAACTGGAGCCAACATCTTACAAATCCCTTTAGAACTGATGTGCGCTGCTCCATGTGCCATCGTTACTACTGCAAGCACATACGCATCAGGCAACATCCAACGCTGTTGTTCCGACAAGTCAATCCAACACCCACTCGAGTCCAATTTACCCGTGCTCTCTTTCCATGCACGCTTTTCCTCCTCAGTCGCCTCTTTCTGAATTTCTTTCACGCTTTCCACTGTGTCCTCACACATTCCAGACTCAGAAATCCATCTTGCAGACGTTGCAACATACATTCTACTCATCATATTTCTAGCTGTCTGTTTTGCAGTCTCATCAGCAAAAGCATTCCCACGACCAACATCATCCGTGATTGCTTTATGAGCACTGCATTTCACAATCGCAACTTCAGTCGGCAAGGTTAGAGATTCCAACAAGTCATTAACTAGCTGGCCATGTTGAATCTTAGTCCCATGGGACGTAATGAAACCTCTCTCTTTCCACAAACGGCCAAAACTATGGGCCACGCCGAACGCGTACTGACTATCTGTGAACACATTCACTCTCTTTCCCTTAGCTAAAACGCACGCTCTTGTCAGCGCGATCAATTCTGCAGCCTGGGCAGAATTCTGACTCACTCTCGCAGTCTCCACAATCGTACTCAAAGTCGTTACTGCATAGGCAGCAGTTACATCACCATTCTCCAATTTGAAGCAAGACCCGTCAACATACAACGTGCCATCTGGATCTGATAATGGAGTATCTTTTAAATCAATACGTCCTTTTGTTTCTTCCTCAGTTCTGAAACAACAGTCGCGTGGTTCGGAATCACTCGACTCTTGGCTAGTCGGCAACAATGTTGCTGGATTCAATACATTGCATCTTTTGATCTGAATATGACTTGCTAGCAATGTCAGTTCGTAACCTGATAATCTAGCACTGGTAAGGTGCTGCGTCTTGGTTCGGTTCATGAGTGTATCCACAGCATGAGGAACCATAACTACTAGCATGTTGTTCATTACCAAACCAGCAGATTGTCGAATGGAGGCTGCAGCTGCGGCTGTAGCTCTCAAGCAACTAGGCAACGCTCTAGCTACTGGATCTAATGTTGATGAAAAATACGCACAAGGGCGTTGTTTATCACCAAATTTCTGTGTCAAAACACTCAACGCACAACCTTCTCTCTCATGGACATAGAGCGTGAATGGTTTACTGTAATCGGGTGTACCCAATACAGGAGCTGAACACAGTGCATTTCGTAACTCAGAAAAACTCTCCTGACATTCGGCAGACCATGGCACTGGACTCGGAACATTTTTCCCAGTCAAAGCTACCAACGGTTTTGCCAAAAGAGAAAAATTTGGGATCCATTGCCTACAATATGAGGTAATACCTAAAAAGGCACGTACTTCTCTCTGCGTGCTAGGAACATTCATCTGTGTAATTGCTTTTATTCTCTCTGGGGTCAACTTCCTTCCCTCCTTTGACAAGAGATGACCTAGGTAGGTCACTTCTTGGCAACAGTATTGCATTTTTGAAGGTGACACCTTGTGATTCAAATTTGACAAATGATGCAATAAAGAAATTGTAGCTGTTTTGCAAGTTTCCTTGTCATCGGCAGCCACTAGAAGATCATCGACATATTGTATTAAAGCAGAACCAGGAGGAAGTACAAATGAGTCTAACTGGCTTTTTAATGCTTGACTGTAAATGGATGGGCTTTCACAATAACCTTGTGGAGCGCGTTTAAACCTGAAGCTTCGTCCTCCTAGAGAGAAACCGAAGATATCTCTGCTTTCCTCGGCTATCGGAATGCTGAAAAAGGCATTTTTCAAGTCGATAACTGAAAACCATGCCGCTGTAGCAGGAATTAACGTTAACAATGCAGTAATGTCTGGAACCACAGGAAACTGTGGAATCACAATTTTATTAACCTCTCTAAGATCAATTACAAATCTATATACTGGAGGTTTTGTTGGGTCAGTTCGTTTCAGAATGGGCAGTACAGGACTATTACAGACATTACCTCTAGTTTCTTCTATAACGCCTTTCTTGATCAGATCTTGTACTATCAGTAGGAGCGCACGCTCACCTTCAGTAGAAATTCTGTATTGTGGAATTCGTGGAAATTTTACATTCGCTTTCAAAGTTACTACATATGGTGGAATTTCTAAAAGACCTACATCATTAGGACCAGTCGCCCAAAGAGTATTAGGGAGTGAACGCAGCTCTGGTGGGAGTGCATCCATCGACAAGTACATTGGAGAGATGATTCTTTTACCCAACGTAAGCTGTACTCCTTCTGGAGAACAGTACAATGTCGCATATAGGCGTTTTAATAAGTCTAAACCAAGCAGATTTTCATTACAACCTGTCGTCAAAATCAGGGGTGCTTTCAATTGCCGGGGTCCAACAGAAATAGACAAAGGACCAGAAACAGGGTTGTGAACAGGGGCGCCTGAAAAACCTACTGAAACGTTTGTTGAGCCAGACAAAGGTGCGCCAGGGAGTTTCGCATGTATGATAGAACTTTTTGCTGCACCAGTATCCAACAGAAACGGTTCGACTATACCTGATGTTGCTACTGCGACATAAGGCCCACTCTGATCTACTGGAACTGATACTACTCCCTCTCTTTGTCCATGGCTGTCCTAGTACTCCCTTGGCTGAACTTCCTCACTAGCTTCATAGTAATCTTCAACATGATATTGTTGAGACCTATTCTGTTGGGCAGATTGTCCATTTCGTTGGTCGAAATAATTAGAAGGGCGATCACTTGTCTGTGGAGGCATAGCACCTCTTCCTCGACCTCTAGAATTCTGCATATAACCACCACGACCTCTCTGAGCTGCCGCAGTATTATTTTGTGCCCGTACCGGACACTCAGTCTTATAATGGCCTTCCATTTTGCAATAAGCACACTGATTCCATTGGTACCTTGGCCTCTGAGAATTATACTCCGTTCTTTGATATGACCCTTGCTGTGTATTGGTCTGATTTGTGCGAGGCGGATATGCTTGCTGTAAAAGAACTTTAGTTTTTAACTCTTTCATCTTTTTATCTGATTTTTCTTTCTCCTCTTTGTCCCTATTTTCATAGTACTGGGCAGTAGCAAGTATTTGCGCAGTCGTAGAGACAGCCCACGCACTTTCAGAATTTTTTAATTTACCACTAAGTTCTGGCAACAGATTGTGCACAAATTTATCAACAAATAATCTCTGGCCTCCTTCTGTGCTCATATCCTGACCACTATGATCCACAAAAGTCTCCTCGAATCTTGTGAAAAAGTCGGAGACGCTTTCGTCTTTCTTCTGTTTGCACGCAGACAATTTGTCCCAGTTAACGCGTAATGCTGGCATTAGGGTTTTCATTAAATCGATTATTCTACCAGGCAAATTAGCAATTAAGGGTTCAGGTTTAGAACCACCTATTTGTTGACCATCCGCTGCAATTATAGCTGCCCAATCACCACCTAGGGCAACTGGATGATTCTCTTTACGAATTTTAGCCCAAATTGGTTGCGGTACTACATTACCAAATAGCAGATCTATGTCAGCTAGATTTAATACACAAGCGTCAACTGTCTGAGCCAACTCTTTGTAGTACCCTGCAGGATTTTTACGCGGATCTGGCAAGGCCTGTTTCACTGCTAATACTTCAGCTCGCTTCCATGGAATATGTATCCATACTCTCTGGAATTGGGCCGGAGCGGCTGCAATACCAAGGTTTACATTAGCTTGCACAGCTTCACGCCAAATTGGTGGAACCTCTCTCATTGGATATTGACGATTTTGTTTCGTACTACGTTTCTCTGACTCCCTCGGAGAACGAAGGGATGGGTCATTCCTATAACTTAAAACCAGTTCCATCGCTTCTTTTATATTTTGTCCAACTATCATACCTGCAGCAAACTCTTTCTGAACATTAATTAATTCTTCTAGATTTGATTCAGGGTCATCCTCTTCCAATTCCTCACGTAGAAGGAAGCACATTTCATCAAACACATATCGTTGTGTCGGTTCGTTCCATTGCATAAATGTATCTAATACATCTTGTACATTATATCTTCCAACTTTCGAAATCCATCTAAGAGCAGTGGAATCTAATATCCCTCTTTCTTCAGTACTGGGAAGCTGACTACGTCTCTGCACAGAGTCAGAGGTAGGAGTCTTAATCAGAGTTTTATAGAAGGGAGATAGAATGTTAGAGACAGAATCAGTGATTCTTCGACGAACAGAAAGTGGAGTCATAATATTAGCAGAAGCAGTAAATAGAGTAGCAGTTGGAACAGATAGATTAGGAACAGTAGGAGTAGCGGGCAAAACAGCTTGTGAACTAGCAGGTGTGAGCGATACAGGTATAGGTAAAGAAGCCGGCAACCCTGAAAGAGGGGGTGCCGAAGGAACATTAATAGTGACCACAGGAGGTACAGGAACTTGATTCAGAGGAGCGGGAACACCAGGTTGTCCAGTAACCGGTAATTGAACATTCGGTATAGGTGGAGCCGTAGCACCCTGTGCATACGGTGGGGGTGATCGTAACAAGTAAGACAACAGGGGATCCTTTTCAGGGTCCTCTACTATCTTAGCTGTACTTGATGGCAAAGCAGGATAGCACTTGTCTATTGCTAAATTATGCTCTCTATTGGCCACCTCCATCGCTTTCTCAGACTCGTTGAGTTGTAGCTGTTTAGCAGACTGTTCTAAAGTCAACTCTTGCTCTTTCTGTTCTTTCTTCAACTTTTTAATTTCTCTCTGTTTAGATTCTTTTCGCCAATAACGGAAAGAATCAAACATTGCCGGCCGGGCTTTCTTCTTGAATAATTTCGTTTCTAAATTATCAAGAACTTGAGGTTCGAAACTACCATGCAGTGGCCAACTAAGGACACCATCTTTCTCTGTTTAGTGGATCCATACCTCGTTATAAGAGATAGGGCCCACACCAAATTTGCAATACAGATCATAAAGGGGAGTTCCAATCGGAGGAACCGAACACGAGTCCTCCAACTGGGAATCCCTGTTGCAACTAAAACAAGACAACATACAATTTTTCCGACTTACCATTTTATAACCCGGAACACAAAACAGACGAAACACAAATTAAAAGAAAGGTGCGCACTTGAACCAAGAACTTAGGCCTACCAGAACAGACAAACGTATCGATACCCGAACTGAACTGAATGATTATCGTAACCAGAATAACCAGCGATAATCTTATGAAACCGAACCAAACCAAAAACTAAAAGGATTATCCAAACAGGAGCAACCCTTACGAAGTAACCAACTATCAACCACTTAATACTTAACTGAGGCACTGAAGACGTCACCAAGGAGAAACCCGTCACGTCTCGCCGTACTAAGGACTGCACCTCGGGTCCAAGACAGGGCGACGGTCAAGGCAACGAACCACTGCAGCCGTCTGAACGGGAACCCTCGTGGAAGAGAACGTCGGGCCACTTTTGCGATATGCCGGGATCGATGAAGTGGGGCGCCTCCCTCTGAAATCTTCACACGAAGCTTCTCGAACTCTTCAGGCTTTTGGACCGGTACCGAATGACATCGCCCCACGTTGGGCGCCAATTGGAGTTCTGGACTTTTTGGTTCCGTCCAGAGGTGTCAGGGATAACACCCGAAGACCCCGGAGTTCAACCTGCCTCGGTGCACAAACAAACAGAAACACGGGCTTCTCGATGGTGGCGTCAAAGACCAAAGGTTTATTACTGCAGGGACACAGAAGTCACAGAAACTACACATGGGCAGTATCTAGGAGCCTGTTCAATTTGTACAAAGAGGGTTGCTCCTTATATACTGAATATTGGGCTTCAGGCACATTTCTTTACATGTTAGCACATTCCAAAACCTTTGTATCTTAAACAATAAATATTTGGCGTTGCACAGGAATCGTCAACAATATCTGATGTCAAAACATTACGAACGAGGGGTTCCCACTATTCCATCATAATCCCATGTCAACTTTCCATTCAAGACCCGGACCTCCTCATCGTAAATTTCGTTACCTCCCCCTAATAAAGGCCCAGAAGGAAAGGAGCAGAGCCAGGTGCAGAAGATAGAAAAGTAGGATAAGAGATTTTTGTGGGTCGTAAATGGGCACGGTTACCAGCTTCGGCCGCCTAATCATGATCAGACCAACGAACACGAGAACCAGTATAGCAGGACTGGCCTCAGGCTGGGGAGGCAGCTTTTGCCGAGTCATGCTGCCACAGCGTTGCTGGCCTAAGGTGCACGTGTCACTAGCAAGGTGAATTGCCGGCTAAAGCCTACGTGTCCTTAAATGAAAAGAGGTCATTGCGTGTCCATTGACTATGTGAGGGCAAGGAATACAAAATGGCTTCCTTGTTCTAAGATGGATGCCACGGGTAGAACAGAAATGTGTTTGTAACAGGAGTGCTCTTGCTCGTAGCATAGCGAAAACACCAGGATATACTAAATGGATCATTTGCGGTTCACTGATACCAAAATTATGCATTTGCGACAATGTTACAAACACGGGTTAAAATCGTCACGGAACCTCAATTACCCGGAATGCAGAGTTGGAGGTACAGCAGCTAATGGCATGTGTGAAGTCTCTAGAAAGAAGAGTGGAGGATGCGGATGGCTGCTCCTAGCAGTACAAAGAGCGGGTGGTGGTTCTGCCCGAGGGAGCAGAAGGAGCTGATTCAGTGGCATATACTGAGACATGGTTGTGTGAACTACTGCCAGCAGGAGCACTCTCCCCATTCTTTGTTGTAGAGCCAGTCCATCGAATGCTGGTGAGCCGTCTGCCACCGGGGAGAGGTTCTAGACTCTTTCTCTTCTGCCTCCTACAGGGATTGTGATGCTGTCCTGAGCGAGGTGCAAAAGCTATGGGAGGTGAAAGTGGAAAACGCCACAGTACTTTGCTTCCCAGACTAGGCCACGGAGGCGCAGACGCAGAGGGAGTCGTTTCTACTGGTTAAGCAACACCTCAAGAGTTGGGCATCAAATACTTCCTTCTCTTCCCTGCAAGGCTGGGAGTGGTCTCAAAGGATAACACATGATTCTGTGATGCCACTGAATAGGTCTGGACCTGACTGGAATCTATTGGTTGCCAGTTGCTGCAGACAGGGATTAAAGGCTCTGTGCAACAACCTGTTATTTGTGGAGCTAGTCGTAGTGGTAGGGGTAGGAGGAGCAGGCACCCCCTGCCAAACTACAAGCCACCCCCAATCTGGTGCAGGTTATACAAGAGAGATGGAAGGCACTGCATACAGCGGCGATGATGCAATATTGCACTTAGAGACAGGATCCCAACACTTCCCCTGAATGCTTCTCCAGCGACAATGGCTCCACTGCGAATTGGCAATCCGGTGTTAAGTCCGGGCGGCCCCCAGATGTGACTGCTCTGACGGCAGATTACTTAATTTAAGGTTGACTGGTTGTACTTCTCTCCGTCTTCACGGTTCCAGATGGCTCTGGAGAATCTCTGGCTTTCTTCGGTTCCCATTCTCCAGCTTCCTGTTGCTGACGTTACTGTCTACCAAGGTCTGCACTTAGAGGGGATCAGGTCCAGTTGTCACCCAATGAAAACGGAGCAGTTGTTCATGTGAGTGATGCATGAAAGGGGTGGTGGTGGTCTCTTTGGTGCTCCTAGTTGCAATGGCAGGAGGCCCAAGGTGTCGTTAATCCTGCCAAGGATGAATTGTGGCGTTCTTCTATTGCACTTTTGCACCTCTGGAATGTGACTTTTTTGACGTTCTGGTGGCGAAATGTGCCACAGCATGTTTACAAGGCCATGTAAAGCCATGTTTTTCTTTCTCCTCTTTTTTCCTTTCCTATGTATACAGCATTCTGCAGCACATATAGAAAGAGGAAATCGCCTGGATTGCTTGATGTTGTACAGAAAGGTGTCCCTTCCTGAATAACATCAATCAGTTCCGCAACGCAGGCACCCTTGTACCATGGCACAAGGGTGCCTGTGTTGGCTCATGGCAATCATTCTGTGCCAACGTAGGGGGAAAAAGACAGGAATGTGCCCTATTTTATAGATAGGGTGCATTCTTGCCCTTTTGTTTGGTGGTAGGGCAGCGCAGCAAGGTTCCTTGCAGCACTGTTCTGCACCAAAACTTCTTAAATGAAGCCCCAAGTATATTTGCACCATTTTTAAGACCAGGTATTTTCTGGCTCTAATTGAACTTAGCAGCAGTTTTATTTCTTTTAGAGACGTTCAAGGAAATCCTTGTAAATAGCGCGTTGTGTGCTTAGCTGGAATTTTTTCTCTGGAACGCCTACCTTGCATTTAATTTTCAGTAAGTCAAGCTGACAGAAGTCCGCTAGGAAACATTCATGGTAATGCTTGAAAAACTAGCAGCAACTTCTCTCAAAAAATTAACGCTAGAGCGGCATTAAGTCCTTGTAGATATGCCCCCTAGTCCCTCAAGGAAGGCAGCTGTCTCGTGGAGAAGGAAAGGTGATCCTACATGCATGATCTGGACATCTCAGACAGAGATAAGTATTACTAAGGCACCACACAATAATGAGCCTGCACTGCTTCTATTTATTGGAGACCTTAATGGATCAAACAAAATGCTCATTCTGAAGGGTGGATTGTGCCAGAAATTAAAGCACACACTTCTCCAGTCATTGACATAAATAATTGAGAGAGCTTTATAAAATAATAAACTCCAGACAATCATCTGGACATAGCTACATGTTTATACCATAAACTCTCTACATTTCTGAAATAGTTGAGGATGAGGGCTAAGATCGCACTTGGTTAGTCTTCCTGAATCACTAACGGTCCTAATGGACCCTGTCAAAGGGAAATATATTGATTTCAGGTGCTTGGGACCCCTAAGTCTGGTAACTCTACAGTCGGTAGGAGGGAAGCCACAAACCTTTTGATTCATTGTTCCCTTAAATAATCATTCATCCTTGATGTTCTGTAAGCCAACAGCTTCCCAGTAAACAATTTGAAATCAGTGACATTTCTCGTCACCTTTGTACTTCACTGATGTCATGGTTCTTTTCTTGGAAACCACAATCTGTTTAACGTTTGGATTCAAACCAGACAGTGTGGCATGCTTCTTGAAATATCATTTCTTATTAGGCAGTGATGGCTGGGATATATGGAGGGGCGGGCGGGCAGATGGGTGGGTGGGCGAGTGCCCAAATAAAATCATTTTTTTTTAAATTAAAAGTCATTGGAGGAGCTGCCCTTCGTAATAGGGCTTGATTGCCTACCTTAATATCCCTCTTCCAATCATCAGTTTGTGAATGCTTTTATTTCTGGTAAAGCTGTATGCTGTCAGAATCTTCAGTGGTCAGTCACTGCCGTGGATGCATGGGTATCACATAACCAGTTTGTTTTCCTAACATTAGCAAATCTGGTGTGGTCTTGGGGACACGTCAGGAGAGTTACAGTACTCTCAAAAGAATTAGTTGATGGCCATGTTTTAGTCAACTGTATTACTTTCAGAATCCTCATAAAGCGATCAATGTTCCTGTTTTGCAAATTTGGTGTGCTTTTGTAGTTAGAGATGTTGAGTGAAGAGATGTAATAAAAACTCCTTTCAGAAGTCATGAATCACAATCATATTTTCCAATTGAGTTTAACCAGTTCCCGCTGATGTTGATGATATTAGTTCAACCATGTGATACTTCAGCAGTCAAGAAAGAAGTGACCCGATTAGGGCCACCCGGGTCACTCGTGACCACCTCTCAGCCTTCCACACAAATGAAGAGTCGGTCAGATAGTAGAGAATACAAACCAAAGATATTTATTCAGATACATAAATGGAGTCGAGTCCAGTTTGACCAGCCTCCTTCGATTGCTGCCGAGGGACTGACTGCAGCAAGCATAGAATACATAATGTACAATTCAGAACCAATAAAGACACACCCAGACTGGAAATTTCCAGTTGGTAGCTGGTGAACAAAAGAGATACAGAAGGATGGGTTACGATATTGAGACCGGGTACATGCTATCTCAGCGCCAAGGTCACTATGCCTGCGCCCGCCGTTCTAAGGGTGGGAGCAAGCCTATCTAATGTGAAAGGTATTTAGTGACAAGAACACTGCATTCATTAGAGCAGCTAAGCTCAACCTTGGAGAAACAAAAAATATTGCAGCTGCTTTCAGCAGAGGCAGGCAGAGTGAGACAGAAGTAAGTTTTGATCATGGCTCAAAATGGCGGCTGAATATAAAATGGTGCCGCAAATGCTAACTTAAGACATACAAATGCATGGGGAACTCAGCTAAAAATTGTTATTCAAACAGTCATCCACTACAATGAAAATGTGACATCAACCATGTAGACTATCAAAATAATCAATGCTCCATAACCAAGAAACAAGAAGAATATCTCTGGTGAATATATCAGCTGGAGGCTCACTTAGTCCCATCAAGGAGAGAAGGCGTTTAACTTGCGGACCACTATCATAGAGCCACACTTTGTTGTACTCATTCGTTGAAGCCTAGCATGGGTTAACCTTAGTATTTTCATCATTCGTCTGTGGGTCTGTTGATGCAGAATGTTTTCCTATTTTTTATCTTAAGGTGCTGCTTTGGCAATAGCCAGGAATTTATTGAGTGTGGCAGTCACCACTTCTACAGACGGGCCACAGTCTTTAACCTCATACAGTGAGGTACATATTCTCACACTCTCTTGTTGAAGCAGAGTTTATGTAGTTGCAACACTAAAAAAATCAGCTTGGATGCCATTACAGGTCATGTATCCCTTTGAAGGTGTATTTTTGGCTGAATAATAGGCAACCTATTGATCACCAGTGATGTCAATACTCATCACTAAAGTACAATTACCACATGCCCTAATAATTTTTTTTCAAAACCAGCTAAAACTAGGCTGTCCCAAATTGCATTGTTCCCCTCACTCTTCCTTTTTTAATGTAAGTTTATATTATTTGTTGAGACAGGACCCCCCTTATTTAGATCCCTGGGAGTAGCTATTAATGCTCCATGTATCTGCCTTTTAGTTGATGAGCAACCTGGATCAAACCAACGTGGAGTACCAGGGGGTTTCTTCGCGGGTATTAGTAATGCAGATCAAAAACAATTAGACAAGCCCAAAAATGGTTGTACTATTTGCTCAACCCTCCCTCCTTCTGAAAGACAGGCAATAAAAAGATCAAGGTTTTGCCTAAGAAAGATTGCTAGAAGCTGTTTAGGATTCAGGAGATTCCAGAATAACTTTAAGACCATCATGTTGTGGCTAGAGTGCTGTACTGTATGTTTAATTGCACCCTTAACTCTAGGCAGTGAGCGGATTAGGTCTATCAGAAAAATATAATCAATCATCAATGCACAGCCCCTCCCCTGGAAAGTAGATATGAAATTGTCCCCTCTGATCACAAGCTCATGCATATTGAATGCACTAGGATAGGGTTTTGATTTTAAATACTGAAAATATATTCCATTTTTCTTAGTGTTCTCGAGTGTGCAGTATAATGATGAAAGAGGGTTTGGGTTCCACTAGTTATCCCTGTGATAACTCACAGACATGATTGTAACCACAAATTCATCGTTTGCCATGCTTCCGGCCTTCTGTCTCCGGGTGGCACACTGACAAGGTACTCACTGCCAGAGGGTTCTAGAATGCTGTGTTCTGGAAAAAAAACAGTAATACGTACATCACTCCCTAGGCTCAGTATTTAAACTGCTCCTAGGTGGCATAGGTGCTATTGCAGATAGTCAATAGCATATTAAAATACATATTTTACTTCTTTTGTTGGGTCCTGCACTAGCTACATGAGCACATGAAAAATGTGTAGACGCCATTCTTACCACTGTAGGGAGTACGCTACGTTGCAATGAGGAATTCTCAGCAGAATTTTGAGGGGCTATACTGATACAAATAAAACTCCTCGGTGCTTTCATCTTAGAATTCCTGAGAATTCAGTGGACTCCCTTTGAGCAAAATATATCATTTTAGGGATAGGAAGGCCTCCGATGCACCGGCGGGCTCAAGGAGCCCGTCGGATGTGAAGGGGCGAGATTTTGATCGATAACTTATCTCTATTGATCCAAACCTCGATCTGGTCGACTGAACCTTTATTGCCTGTCTTGGAAGGAAACAGTACACCTATCTGCAAATTAGTTCACCCAAGAAAGGACTCTGCTCTCAAAGATCACGGACAACTTCTAGGTTTCAAAAGTTTATTGTAAAGATATAATGAGCTGCAAATACAAGCATCTCAGAATGAGATTCACGAGGTACACAGGTCCAATTACATACATGTGCTCTCGGAAAGCCCTCAGACGAGCAACAGAAATCACTAACACAAGTTCTAAAAATAGCAAAGCTATCAGCATAGACGCATATCTCTCCTTCATTTAGGTTGGAGGAAAACAAACACAGGTTAGGCGTCCCTACCCTGTTCTAGATGGTATCCCTACTTAACCAAATCCCAACCTAACAAAGGTGTCAGCAATGAATGACCCCCAAGGGAAGTCACCCACTCTAAGTCTCTTGGTGAAAACCTAAAGTTCTCCAGTCATGACCCCTCACTGCCTACCCCTCCGCTCTCTAAAGGGTCCTCAGGTCTCTGCTCTAACTCCACCCAGGGGTGCTGTCCCTAATACAAAACAGTCAACAACATTTGAGACGCCCCTTGCGAAACGCCTCTCACGTGGTGCAACTTCAGGCTTTTTCCATGATGCTTTGTATTGGGCCTCAGACGTTAGAGTTGACCTTGCTTCTCAGTCTCTTCTCCGGCCCGCTGATACCCCTTAAACATTCCAGAACCCTCCTCCATGTCTGGACCGTCTACTGAACAGACCTCTATTCATTCACTTATAATTGGATCCCCCCTTTCCTGTTGCAGACAGATATCTGCCGCCAAGAACCCAACTCTCATAGACTTCTAAAAAGGCTTGCAACATTTCTCAGCCCAGACATGTACGTGTAAATCAATGCTAAAACATTTCAGGCCTACAATATTTCACATTATGATTATAGCATTCTATTTCTTCATTTAATTAAAGCATGTTAAAACTCTTATTCTATTATTTAGAAAACATTACTCTAAATCATGGCCCATTAATGCAATGACCAAAAACGTTAAACAATCTGTGTCGTGAAAAGAAACACCTTCCCTTTTAGCTCCAGCTCTGGCCCTGAGGCCTACCACGTTCTGCGTTTTACCACAGACCATCTTATATGTTAACAGCTACACGACATAGATTCAAAATAATCACGTCTAATAAAATCATATAATGTCACACATTTCTGTATTAATTCCACTTCTACTTAAATCTCTATATTAGCTATACATTTAGAATATAATTTCAGATACTATTAGCACTCATGGCATTTCTCTTCATGAATTATGCTCTCTATAGGTAAGTGTGATGTACTCATATATTTATATCAGTTTGCGCTCTCTCAGTTCCCCCCTTTGATGACCTCTCGGGGTCATCACTAACATTTAAACTGCAGTTATTGCTGGCATTCTCTGCGCTTCCAGAGCTCTCAGGCTCCTGTACTGATTATCTTGTATGGCAGCCAATCTCTGCAACTGTTCTCTTTGGGCCCTTTCTGACCTTCTTACTCTGTACCATTTGAATACCCTCACCAATCCCCACAATATTATCCCACAGATCAATATTATGATGATAGGCTTTAGGATATACCAAATAAAGCTTTTGCCTAAGGTGGAAAACCACCCTCCAACTGTACTCATTCCGTGGCCCACCTTTTCCCAGACATTTTCTCTACTCAAGTCTTCGATCTCTTTGTGTATATTAGTTATGTTCTTAATAACTTTCTCAAGGGGTTTTGAAAGGTCTGGAATGTAAGTGCAACATTCCTGAACCTTCAAAGCCTTACAGACTCCGCCCTCTTTTGCTAATAAGACATCTAATGCAAGCCGATTTTGAAGAACCATAGCCCTTATCGATTGCATCTCTCCTTCTACCAGCATTAAGGACTGAGCAGTGCTGGCAGACAACCTGTCGACAACTGTTGCCAGTCGTCTAATTTTAACATCATTAAGGATTATTCCCAAAAGAGGGAACATAGCTCCAAAGACATCTCCAACCATTTCGGCATCACCTACATCTCTCCTTCCCCTCGATGATGTCTGGCCCTCAATGATCAATAAGTCTTGTGCATGATATATTTTGGGGAAGACAATTGCCAAGTAACATGATCCATACCAGTTGTCAGGTAGTCTCACGTAAGCATTTCTTCCACATACAAAATACACATTTGGAATCACTTGCATTCCCTTCAGGAAATCCTTAGTGTAGTACTCTAAATTAAAAGCATGTTCACATTCAACTTCACCCACGTATACATTTTCATAATACGTTTTGGCTCGGTGAAGACATAACTTTCCTTTCTGCGCTTTATCTAAAGCTATTGGACCACTACTACCCTTTCTCTTATGTGACTTCTCTTCCTCGGTCCAATCTAATTTCCCTTGTCCTGATTTTTTCAAAATCTTTTGTCTCCTGTAACGATCATCCACCTGCCCTATGAACTTTTTCTCGACTTCTGACACCTTGCATGTCAGATTATTTCTACGGGCATGTGAAGTATCTAAGGTAATCCAAGGAATGAAGAATTTGGCCAATCTGTCTTCACTCTTCCAGTAATCCCATTTATTCATCTGCTTATAATTCGGGACTTCTGGCAACACAGAATCATAATTGGAGAAATAGTATTCAAAACTATCTCTCTCATAAAATATACTAAGCAATAAGCTACATGTAATGCCATATGTCAGAGGGAGGTGATGATATCGAATTCCTTCATCTACAGACGCAGGCAACTGCATGCAGACGTAGCAATCCTTAACCTCCATGGCATCCACGTATTCATACAAAAGTTTAGCATAAGCATTTGACCTAAAGTCTCCTTGGGACTCGTCTACATGTAACCTGCGGGCTTCTGCAGCCAATAACGCTTTCTCTTGAGTGTTTTCCCTTTTCTCACCTGCAACAGTGGGTGTAAGTGTTACTACAGAATTCGCATCAGTTACCTTTACCTCTTCCTCATGTCCCTTTACATAAGAAATTGTTACCACTAAAGCTATTAATATTATCACTCCTACTATTAGTGTACCTATTATACATTTAGCTCTGCGGTTCGGGGTGCCGGCCTCCATTTCGTCAGACAATCTAGCTTTTCCCTTTCTCTTTGCAAAAAAGTTCTTTTCCTCTCGTTCCTTTACAGTCTCTTTCAATCCTTCTTTGTCTTTAGAATCCACACAGCTGGAGGCTGACAGCCTTTTTCGCAAAAAGTCCTTTCACAGTTCAAAAAGACAACCCTAGCCCTTCTCCATCCACTCAAGGGGTTCCCTAAAATTCTCTGCTTCCTGGGCGCTAGGTAATCTTCTTTTCTTCTGCTTGCTTTATTTACAAAGTCCTTTAACAATCGACTATTAGATTTGTGGTTGCAGCTTCAATAGCATAGTTCAATATTTCCATGCGAAGAGTATGCTCTTCATGTGCTGTTATCGTGGTACCAAAGTCGGGGAATTTCAATTCTGTAAGAAACATGTGTTTTAACTTGCTGAGGCGGGGAGGTCTGGGGAGCACGAATGTTAGTGACCCTTCTTGTTCGACACCGGGTACCAACAGTTGTATTTCCACGGTGATAATGGGCTCAGAACTGGACACCACCACCGCTCGGATCCTCCCTGTCTCCGGTTTCACAGACATTTGTCGCCAGATATGTCCACTCAGGTGTGGAGTATCTTCTGTTAGGCACACGCACTCTTCTTGACCTTCTTCGGTCCGGTGCCTCAGCGCCCTGAGCACCTTCTTCTGGGTCTGAGTCTTCTGATATCGGAGGAAGGGTTGCTTCTGGAGTTGACCTCAGGCTAGAACTTCTTCTTTGCGGCCAATTTGCTTCTCCACGTGCCCTTCTACTCCTTCTCCTTCTGGTCTGTTCTCGCTCTCTTTCAGACCTGTCAGGGTCAGACTCGTACTCCCAGCTGTCTTCTCCTTCTGTAGCGTCTTCTGTTTCGCTGTTGTACTGACCGTCCTCAGCTTGGTCAGACTCGTTCCCTGCTTCCACTGGCACCTCTACAGCTTGGCTAGCCCCCTCTATGGCTTCTTGGTCCTCTGCTGGACGTCCATCCGAGAGAGGAGCTGTTTCCAGAGGTGCTGGAACCCTTTTCGTATGCGACGCGTGTATCCAGTTGGGCAGGCCTCCCACCTTTACAGCTGTACTTGTGATCAGGATGACCTGGTAGGGCCCACGCCAACGAATATCCAAGCAGCTTCTTCTCACATGTTTCTTCACCAGGACCCAGTCCCCAGGATACAGGTCATGGCAAGGGCCCTGGCACGCTGGAACCTCTGCAGCCTGCACCTGAAGGGACACAGAACGCATGGCGTCAGACAGCCCCTTACAATAGTCCAGGATCATATCATCTGTGATATTTAACAGTGCAGTAGCTGGAATAGATGGCAGTCTCATTGCTCTCCCCATTAACACCTCATGTGGTGACAACCCTGTTCTTCTGTCTGGGGTACTACGAAGGCTCATGAGTACCAATGGCAGGGCATCAGGCCAACTCAGGGTCGTTGAGGAGCAAACTTTCGCTATTCTGGACTTGATCGTGCCATTAATTTGTTCCACAATTCCTGAGGCTTCTGGTCGGTAACTGCAATGGAGCTTTTGGTCTATATTCAGTGCAACACAAATCATCTTCACAAGCTCGCTGTTAAAATGTGTTCCCCTATCTGATTCCAAAAAGGCCGGCACCCCAAAACGAGGGATAAGTTCTCTAAGCAGTAACTTAGCCACTGTGAGGGTGTCGCACCTACGTGTAGGGTATGCCTCAACCCATCTGGAGAACACACAAACAACCACCAGGACATAGCGGAGGCGGTTGCATCTTGGCATTTCAATGAAATCTATCTGCATTCTGTTGAATGGACCTCCAGACCTTCCTATGTGACTTAGTGCAACTGGTGTTCTTTTCCCTACATTCAGCTGCTGGCAGGTCACACAACGCTGGCACACTGCTTCTGCTGCTATTCTAAACTTAGGATTGTACCAAGTCTGTCTAAACACTCTCAGCATAGCATCTCTCCCTAAGTGTACTGGACCATGTATGAGTCTAGCCATTGGACTCACCATCTCATTGGGCAACACTGCTCTGCCGTCTGCTGAGACCCAAAAATGAGTCTCACCCATTACACATCCTGCCTTTTCCCATGTTTCTTTCTCAGAATCAGGAGCATTTTCTTGCATGGTTGACAATTCATCCCAAGTATCAACAGTTTCCAGTATCATGGTTAATTCAGTTCTTACATTTATTCCACCCACATCCACCTCTGTGAAAGAGTAACCTTGTTCTGCGCAATACCGCGCAACTTCATCAGCATATCTATTGCCTTTCGAAACAAAGTCCTCATTTTTGGTATGTGCGATGCACTTTACAACTGCGATACTTGCTGGACATTGCAATGCTTCTAACAACAGGCGCACAAACTCTCCATTGCGAATGGGAGAGCCTGAAGAAGTCATGAACCCTCTTTGAGACCATAACTGCCCGTAATCATGAACTACCCCAAACCCGTATTGGCTGTCGGTGTAAATGGTGACTCGAATTCGATTGCCTGCTAAGCAAGCACGTGTTAGGGCAATAATCTCGGCTACCTGAGCGGAGTTTACTCCTTCCAGGCACCCTGCTTCCACAACTCCTTCAATTGTACAAACAGCATAAGCTGCTCTCAACTGCCCAACTTCGTCTCTTACACATGAGCCATCGACAAAGAAAACTTCGTCTGGGTCGGTCAGTGGCTCATCTACGATGTCGGGTCTGGGTTTGGTGCATAGTTCAGTCACATCGAGACAGTCATGGTCTGTATATTCATCATCATCATCAATATCATTTGGAAGTGGCATTAAGGTAGCAGGGTTCAAAACAGAGCATCTCTTGAGGGTCACGTTCTCTGCAGCAAGAATAACTTGCTCATAGCGCGTGAGCCTGCTGTTGGTCAGATGCTGTGTTTTGGTCCTGGTCATCAACAGTTCAACAGAATGTGGCACGCACACCTCTAACGGGTGCCCCATAACAATATTTTCACATCTCTCAATGCTGACACCCGTTGCAGCAACGGATTTGAGACATCCGGGCAACGCTGCGGCTACTGGGTCTAAAGTAGCTGAGAAATAAGCAACTGGTCTACGGGCATTCCCATGGATTTGGACCAACACAGACAACGCACAACCTTCTCTCTCACAACAGTAAAGAAAGAATTGTTTATTGTAATCAGGCATTCCCAATGCCGGAGCACGACACAGGTCCTCTCTCAGCTGTAAGAATGCCATCAAACAGTCTTTGTCCCATGGTACCGGATCACTCACCTCTTTGTGCGTCAGTTTTTGCAAGGGCTTTGCTTTCAGTGAAAAGTTCACGATCCACTGTCGGCAATAACCCACCATCCCTAGGAACATCCTGACCTCTCTCTGGGTCTGAGGCGCATTCATTTTCATGATCGCCTCTATCCTATCTGGTGACACTTTTCGTTTGCCTTTCTCAATTCTGTGTCCCAAGTACTGCACTTCTGTCAGGCAGTACTGCAATTTTCCCGGGGATACCTTATGCCCATTGGCAGCTAGGTGATTTAACAAAGCAATGGAGTCTTCCCTGCAAGCTTCTTCTGTGTCTGACGCCACAAGGAGGTCGTCTATGTACTGGACCAGAACTGACTTCTGGGGCAGCACTAGACTTTCAAGATTTTTCTTCAGAAGCTGGTTAAAGATCGATGGACTCTCTGTATACCCCTGAGGGATACGACACCATGTTAAGACGCGATTTTCCAGCTTAAATGCGAAAAGAAAATGGCTATCTTCGTCCAAAGGGATCGAAAAGAAAGCCTGACAAAGATCTATCACAGTGAACCACTCAGCTTGGAATGGAATCTGAAACAGTATCACTGATGGATTCGGTACCACTGGACAACATGAAACGACTATGTTATTAATCTTTCGAAGGTCCTGTACTATCCGGAATTTCCCATTTGGTTTCTGCAGACCCATAATCGGGGAGTTACATGGACTACCCACGATTTCTTTCAGTATTCCCTGTTTAATCATGGACTCGATCACGGGTTTTATGCCTGCAATCGTTTCTGGAGTCAATTTATACTGGGGTGTTCTTGGGAACTCAGCATGCGGTTTCACTACAATTTTCACTGGGTCCACCCCTTTGACTAATCCAATCTCTTCCCCAGTGAAATCCCATACCTCTGATGCCACTGTCTCTCTCAAATCCCAGGGAAGCTCGTCTACTGTCAAAGTAGGGTACAGCTCCACACATATTCTTGAGTTTGCAACTTTGAAATCTGCATCATCATCATTAGTCAATACCTCCACTCCCTGGGGTGTACAATATATAGTACAATTCAATTTGCACAACAGGTCTCTTCCTAGCAGACACACAGGGCTTGAATCGCAAACCACAAATTGGTGCTCATCGCTGTACTTCCCTATTTTCACCTGTACCGGTTCTGTCAATTGGCTGGTTATTCTCCTGTTTGCGACCCCTACCACCTGTATGGTCTCTCCAGACATGGGCAGGTCTGGAACTGCAGCTGATCTGATCGTGGATCTAGTGGCTCCTGTGTCCACCAGAAATGTCGTAGGGCACCCTGCTACTTCTGCTTCCACATAGGGTCCCCTCTGATCTACCTCTAAGGCTGCCCCAAGGGTGCAGTCTTCTCTTTCCACTCTCTGTCCGGTTAATGGGTCCACATAATAGCATTCTTCACCTTCCACAAACAGGGGCATTTGTCTATAGGTCTTACCCATACTCCCTACTCGAGGAGGTTGCGGGAACTGGGCTCGGGGAGGAGCCCCCCCCCCTTTGAGCACCTTTCCTTGGTATGGCGTCGCCCCTCTCATAGGTGCGCTCTGGACCTCTTCCTCCTCCATCTCTTGCTCTCCGATCTCTACATTGTAAGGGCACTCGCGTTTCCAATGCCCCAACTCGTTGCACTGGTGGCACCTAGTCGTTTTCTTCAAGGTAGCTATGTCTACTCTGGGTCTAAAGGTAGTACTCTCCTCATTACCCTTGTTCTGACTGTACTGCTTCTTACCTCCTGTACCTGTCCCTTGCTGCTGTTGTTGCGGTCCCCCCTTTCCTGCTGTCTGCAATTGTACCACCATCAGCTTCTCTTTTAGTTTCTTAGCCTTGGAGTCTACCTCATCACAGCAGTACCTGGCATATCTCAGTATTTCATCTAGGGGTCTACTTTGCCAACAAATCGAGTGTTGCTGAATCATTAAACTAATATCCGGTCTCAGTCCCAGGACGAACTTGGACACAAATTGCCCTATATCCTTTGGATCCATTACATCCAAGCCGCTATACTGTTTAAACGCTTTCAGCAATCTCTCGTAATATTCATGGACTGTCTCTTTGGGTTCCTGTCTCGTTCTGTCTATTCTGACCCAATCTATGTCTTGCATTGGCACTTTTTCTTTCAGCCAAGTCATCACTCTCTCGAATTTTGCCATCACGATCTCGGACGGCCCATTAGTCCTAGCATCTCTCTCTGGCTCCGTTGTGGGCCACTCAGCGCTAACCTTGCATGCTGTCCACAGATCTCCTGGTACTACAATGTCAAACAGCGTGTTCAGATCTATCCATAGGACTTTTGAGATCTTTACAAACCTCTCGACTTGCTTGTACCACTCCACGGGGCTCTCTCGTAACTTGGGGAAAGATGTGGTAAAAGCAGCTAAATCTCCCCTACTCCAAGGGACATGTACATAGCTCCCATTGGCAACTTCACGCAAAGGGTAAGCTTCTATTCCCTGCTGTCCCGGTGTTATACCAATCATGCTTCTTCTGCCGGTCCCTTTCTTGGACCACCTCTCTTCCCATTTATCTAGTGCCCTCCATGTCCTTATTCCAGTAATCAGTTCCCTTATGTGTGTTTTCAGCCCAATCGTTCTCCTCTCATCTAGATCTCGATCTGAGTAATGTAGCCTGTGGTTACCCTGTAATGCTTTGGTTCTTGACAAGTCCACCATATATTTGCCTGCTAGTTCGACTAACTTCTCATGGACTGCTCTCGCCTTTCGTGTGATGTCCTTTGCCATATACAGTATTTCATCCTGTTCATACATTTCCATTCTTTCTAAAGGCAGGGTACCATCTACCATGTCATCCAGATCTGACCTTAAGCTGGAGACATCAAGTCTCTTGGCTTTTATCTCAGCTCGCAATATGTCTTTTGAAGGGGGCTCACTGGTCTCCCTACCATCCCAACTTCGAGCTCTGCGTTTGGGCTCGGGAGAATTAATGGGTGGCCTCCCTTGCTCCCATCTCTCCAGGTCCCATGCTCGGCCATCCGATCTTGGAAGGTGATGGAACACGGGCCTTTTATCCCTACTCTCTCTCTGCCCACTCTCTTCTTCTTCTCTCCTTTCACCGTACGCCTCTCTGTTATTTTCCCTCTGGTCGCTACACTCCCTTTGCCTCGTATCGCTCAATATCCGATACGATCCTTCCTGGTTCCCCATATTCCCTGGGCTGCGCTCATTTCTGTCATCACAGGGACTATGGTGCGACCTCTCACAACTCCCATTCTGTTCTCTGGTGCCAGGCACACAGTGTGGACACTTAAAGCTGTTCCTGTACTCTTGCGCTCTCCTCTCCCCTTCACTGAGTATCGGGCACGCCACCCCTCCACTCCCGGGGCCCCCGTTTTCCAGGTCTGTTCTACCTCCATTCCGGGCCCAATGGGTGACTCCCCTACTCCCTCTACAGTCCCACTCCGGGCTACTCTCCCCAGCCCCGCAGTGAGTTCGTGCTCTGCTGTCCTGACTTTCCCTTTCTGCTTCTACAGCATTGATGCACTTTTGAGCCTTCACTGCCTCATCCCACTGCTTCATGTACTCATTTAGTTCTTGAAAGGACTTTCGTCCAGATCCCCTCAGATCCATTGGCCATCTGGGGCCCCCAGGATCTCCCCCTGGGTCCCCTGCTGTGTGCATCGGGGTGCTCCACTCTCTGGGTATCGGCATCTGACTTGGGGAATTAGTGGTATCGTTCCTCCTTGCCTGCTCTGCTCTTTCTCTGTCTTTCCGTTTCCGTTCTTCCCCTTTTGCTCTCTCTTGGTCATATATCGATATTATAGGACCTATGGTAACAGGTACCTGTAGTGCATCTGGTAATGGGTAGGATGTGGCGCTTTCCGTTTCCGGCGCTCTTTGTACCACAAACCTACCGACTACCTGTTGCACCTGACTAGGCTGGAGCAACTCTTTCTTTGGCTCAGGATCCCACTCTGAACTGGGAAGCGGTCTATGCTCTCCTGCATTGCCCCCCTTTTCTCCTTCAGTATTCTCGACCTCTCCCCCTGCTCTATTATACGGGGGTGGCCTGTCTGTCAGTAATCTGTTTATCAGGCTGTCCTCTGTTTCGCTCTCATCATCCTCTTCTAGGGGGCTTTTATTTACTGGCGCCTCTAACACTGGGTACAGTTTATTTATTTCCAAATTATGCACTCTCCATCTTTTAGCATCCGCATCCCACCTGGCATCCTGTACTGCCCTTACCGAGCGTTTCACCCTTTCTTGTCGTCTGTTCATATTCCTTTCATGCGCTGCCCTAAGCCATGCTTCAAGGGCTTCAAACTGGGTTGGTCTAGGCAAGGGTCTCTTTGAGGTCATGACTGATTTCAATCGATGTAACACCTCTAATCTGAACGTCCCGTACTTCGGGAACGTCAGTTCCTCGTTTCCTTCAGTAATCTTACTCCACTCTGATATCCAAAGGATCGTATGCAACCCAACATTTACTGCCATATAACGAGCTGGCGTACCCTCCGGCGGGGCTTCTTCCCCTTCGTACGATCCTCGCCTCTCTTTCTTAAACAGCGCTTTCAACCATTTAAAACACTTCATAATTATGCGCACAAAATCCAGCCTCGCTACTCTGTTTACTTCCTGATGACAATCCACCAATCCTGTCGCGGCTTTGCTAGCTTGGCCTATCACAGCGCGGTCTTTCTCCTGTTGGCCAATCACTGCGCGACACCACCTGACGTCTCTTTTCTCCGCTTCGCAGCAGCACCCCTCCTTTCTCAACTCGTCTCCCGGTTATGCATGCGTCCCATTCATACACTGAAAAATGACTACTTCCGACCAAGCGGTCACTTCTCTCGACTGTACGTCCACAGTCTATCTGTAATTGTCAACACAACTGACGAGATGTCTATCGTCTCTCTGATAGGTTACTTACACACACAGTAACTTCCGACCAGCGTCCGTTACTCACGCACTCACTCTTACGTTCCCCCTATCTCGGTCTCTCGGGTGATCAATGGTACCTCATGACCCCCTTCACACTAGTTGACAATTACTCTGGGTGTCCGATACACCCGAACCACTTAAGCTCTCCTTGAACTTAAGATTTCCACCGGTTGCGCGCGCTCACAACCTGTTCCACAGTCACTCTACAGACATTCAACTCCGCCAGACATTACAACATAGATACAATACAAAAACACCGCAATCTAACACGCATAACCCTTTATACTCACTCTCTCTGATACTGCTGCTTTTTCTGTCTCACGTCATCCGGATCTTCATCTGCGGGCTGTTCTTCCGATCATCGATTTCTAGGGGCCTTGGGGTAAGCTAACCTGGCCTAGGTCACCGTCCTCAAGAAGGCAACCATCCTCTATAGCTACCAACTGAAGGGGCGAGATTTTGATCGATAACTTATCTCTATTGATCCAAACCTCGATCTGGTCGACTGAACCTTTATTGCCTGTCTTGGAAGGAAACAGTACACCTATCTGCAAATTAGTTCACCCAAGAAAGGACTCTGCTCTCAAAGATCACGGACAACTTCTAGGTTTCAAAAGTTTATTGTAAAGATATAATGAGCTGCAAATACAAGCATCTCAGAATGAGATTCACGAGGTACACAGGTCCAATTACATACATGTGCTCTCGGAAAGCCCTCAGACGAGCAACAGAAATCACTAACACAAGTTCTAAAAATAGCAAAGCTATCAGCATAGACGCATATCTCTCCTTCATTTAGGTTGGAGGAAAACAAACACAGGTTAGGCGTCCCTACCCTGTTCTAGATGGTATCCCTACTTAACCAAATCCCAACCTAACAAAGGTGTCAGCAATGAATGACCCCCAAGGGAAGTCACCCACTCTAAGTCTCTTGGTGAAAACCTAAAGTTCTCCAGTCATGACCCCTCACTGCCTACCCCTCCGCTCTCTAAAGGGTCCTCAGGTCTCTGCTCTAACTCCACCCAGGGGTGCTGTCCCTAATACAAAACAGTCAACAACATTTGAGACGCCCCTTGCGAAACGCCTCTCACGTGGTGCAACTTCAGGCTTTTTCCATGATGCTTTGTATTGGGCCTCAGACGTTAGAGTTGACCTTGCTTCTCAGTCTCTTCTCCGGCCCGCTGATACCCCTTAAACATTCCAGAACCCTCCTCCATGTCTGGACCGTCTACTGAACAGACCTCTATTCATTCACTTATAATTGGATCCCCCCTTTCCTGTTGCAGACAGATATCTGCCGCCAAGAACCCAACTCTCATAGACTTCTAAAAAGGCTTGCAACATTTCTCAGCCCAGACATGTACGTGTAAATCAATGCTAAAACATTTCAGGCCTACAATATTTCACATTATGATTATAGCATTCTATTTCTTCATTTAATTAAAGCATGTTAAAACTCTTATTCTATTATTTAGAAAACATTACTCTAAATCATGGCCCATTAATGCAATGACCAAAAACGTTAAACAATCTGTGTCGTGAAAAGAAACACCTTCCCTTTTAGCTCCAGCTCTGGCCCTGAGGCCTACCACGTTCTGCGTTTTACCACAGACCATCTTATATGTTAACAGCTACACGACATAGATTCAAAATAATCACGTCTAATAAAATCATATAATGTCACACATTTCTGTATTAATTCCACTTCTACTTAAATCTCTATATTAGCTATACATTTAGAATATAATTTCAGATACTATTAGCACTCATGGCATTTCTCTTCATGAATTATGCTCTCTATAGGTAAGTGTGATGTACTCATATATTTATATCAGTTTGCGCTCTCTCAGTTGCATGGCAGTCAGAGGTTCTAACCGCCACAGAACCGCCCCCCTTTGTAATTTGACAGGCGGAAAATGGCCTTACAATGACGGTGAGACTGCCAACGACAGCCTATTGGTTGCTGTCTCACCATGATCCTAATGAGGCCCTAAGTGCTTACCTCAAGGTAGTAGCAGTGCAGAAATTGCTGTTGGAGCTTTCAAATGCAGAAAATGCTATATTAGGAGGCATGAAGCGACCTGTTAAACCCCAATCTGGAAAACATGACCTTTGTAGGCTTTAGTCTAACGTTGTTCTCGCCAGTTTCCTGAGTGCATCTTGCACCTCTGGCTGTGAAATATCTAAAATATCTGTAACACTTCATCTGCAAAGGTACAACTGAAAATATGGGGAAATTATCTGGTCGCCTAGAATCAAGTCCCAGCCAATGCAATTCTTTCCAACTTAGAGCTTCTTGGTGCCACATTTTAAATTACAGCAGTACTAGCCAATTATTGTATTCACGGCTGAGAACCTTTTGTGAGCACAAGCTTCAGGTTTGCCCATCTGTTTATAGTTTTCCAAAATAAAAATCTGCTATGTCCAAAGCTAAAAACTTTGACTGGGCAGAACCATTAAGATAAGGCTGGCAAAGTACTGGTATGAAGGTACACCCGAGTTCCAGTCTTCTGCATCTCATACACATCCATTGAATCTGACTTTACCATTTCTTTTGATACAATTTCTTCTATAACATTTTACTTAATTAAATGTCTGTATTTTGCACAAAGTCGAGTTTGAACTTTGAAACTTGTATATATTTAATGTAATATCTGCTTGTGATAGCTTGATACAGCAACAACACCTCAAGCATTGTGTTCAACCTTTCTGTTCAGGCTTTTGCTTCTAGATTGGGTGCAAGATCCTCTTTCAAAGGTATTTAACTTTATGGGCATTTCTGCTTGAGCTGTGTCGGAGCTCAGCCACAGCAGACATCCAGACAGTGGCCTCTATACATATCACTTTATAATTATAAAAAACAGTTGCTTTATGACCAGTTATGAGATAATATGAAGTACAGGCATGGTTTACATTGCAAAAGTTGCAAAGGTCATATCACACACTAGTTCCCATGGAAACTACTGTACATGGCCAAAACCGAACTGAAAATGCATAAAACTGTGCTAATTGGTACACCCTTTGTATAATGGTTACCTTAGGCTATTCTTGATATTGAGGTAAAGAATGTGTGTTAATAAACCTCTAGAGAAAATCCTTAAGAACAGATCATTCTTGAATTAAAAGCCCAAGGTCAGAAGCAATGTATGTTACATTGCATTAGTGTGATTTACAAGAACTAGTTTCCAGCACTAGACCTTGACAAGGTTATCTCCATTAAGGAAGGATGGTTTTATGTGCCAACCTCCCCTTTGCTCGTTTGTGTACCACCTTTAATGCTTTTTAGTGCCTCGACATTTACACTCTGTGTTACTGGGTTAGTAACAGCATTTGTGCAAATTTACATCTACCTGTGTGTATAATTCCTACATTTGAACAAGCAATCTGTTTTTCAATTGTACTTGTCTGTGAGTAGTATTCAGTTTCTGGTTAATGTGGGCATGGAAGAAGTTATCAGTTCTCCAGGGTTATACACTGCAATATGATAACAATCAAACACTGCTCTTAAGTGGGCAAGGCCCCTGGGCCCCAAGGAACCATTTCCACTCCACAGCTCTCCTTATATACCTTTATTTTGCTGTTATTTGCATGTTTCTTTGTGGTAAAGTGACCAGCAGTTCTGTAGCTTAACTCTGAGCAGAGCATTCGATCGGGCGAGGGGAACCAACATGATGTCATCTCCTTCAGCGAGAGGAGGGCAGAGCATTGCATACTGAATGCTCATGTATCTCGTTTGTGGCAACAAGGGTCATTGCGCATATGGATGCCCCCAGAATCAATATCTTCCCAAAAAACTCTGCGCCCACCACACTTTTTCCTAGTTTTTCATTGGAGTGGTCTGAAAAGATTGGCTAACTGAGACGTATGTGCTTATAAAGATGTATACCTAAGCAGGTTGCACTCACTGGAGTGGGAACAGTAGGTTTTACCCCTCCGCTATCCAACACTTTCCCTATTGTTGCACTCACTGGAGTGGGAATAGTAATTTTTACCGCTCCGCTATCCAACACTTTCCCTACTGTTGCACTAACTGGAGTGGGAATAGTAATTTTTACCCATCCGCTATCCAACATTTTCTCTACTGTTGCAATCGTTGGAGTAAAAACAGTAATTTTTACCGATCTGCATTCCAACATTTTCCCTACTGTTGCACTCACTGGAGTGGGAATAGTAATTTTTTCCCCCACTCCATCCAACACTTTCCCTACTGTTGCACTCAATTATTCGCTTTTATGTTATAGGTCTATATATATATATATATATATATATATATATGTATATATATATATATATATATATATTCACTGAAAAAACCATAGGTTTGACAACAGTTATAGTTAGCTGGAAATTTTACTGACATAAAACCATTGAAATTCCCACTGACCATGTCATGAGTGATGTAATATGTGACGTCATCAGCAGTGCATTGCAGGCGCGCAAGTTATAGTGAGTCCAACAAACTATAACGTGGGAATTTCAATGGTTTTATGTCAGTAAAATTTCCAGCTAACTATAACTGGTGTCAAACCTATGGTTTTTTCAGTGAATTTAATAGGTTTTTTAAATGCTAATTCCTAACTATAACTGGTGTGAAACCTATGGTTTTTTCAGTGAATTTCATAGGTTTTTAAAATGCTAATTCCTAACTATATAAGGCCTGAAACGTATGTTTTATTCAGTGAATTTCAAAGGGTTTTTAATGCTAATTCCTAACTATATAAGACCTGAAAGCCCACCAGGAATCTCCAGTATGCGCCAGGGGACTGCATTGCAGAGAGGTGTAATGAAGTTACGCCCCTTTTTACACCTCTCTGCAACGCAGCCCCGTGCATGTTTGAAGAGAGGGAACTAATTCCCCTTGCATATTGGGGGCCCCTGGGGGCCAACTAGCCAACCTGGAACCTCCAGTATGCGCCAGGGGGCTGCATTGCAGAGGTGTAATGAGGCTATGCCTTTTGTTACACCTCTCTGCAACGCAGCCCCCTGCCGCGTTTGCAGAGGGGGAACTAATTCCCCTTGCTTACTGGGGGTCCCTGGGGGCCAACTAGCCCACCAGGAGCCTCCAGTATGTGCCAGGGGGCTGCATTGCAGAGAGGTGTAATGAGGCCACACCCTTTTTTACACCTCTCTGCAACGCAGCCCCCGTGCATGTTTGAAGAGGGGGAACTAATTCCCCTTGCATACTAGGGGTCCCTGGGGGCCAACTGGCCCCCCTGGAACCTCCAGTATGCGCCAGGGGGCTGCATTGCACAGAGGTGTAATGAGGCTATGCCCCTTTTTACACCTCTCTGCAACGCAGGCCACTGGCGCGTTTGCAGAGGGGGAACTAATTCCCCTTGCATACTGGGGGTCCCTGGGTCATATCTGCCCAAACACCGATATTCCGAACGATTGAAAATGACTTTTCTTGAGAAACATTTGGATTTGGATTATCATGTCCTATACTTTGGAAGTTTTTGAAGACTGACTTTGAGGATGCTATAAATTACTCAAGTCTGCCCGAATTGTGTGGGTAAAATTGATACCTAGTCACTTTGAATAAGAATGTACTTACGTCTCGTCTAACATTTGGAAGAAATATCTAGTTATATGACAACAGGATACCGACATAACTTGAAGGAAATAAGAACGCTCTAAGTGATATGATTTGATTGGACTTATTGTGCAAGGGGTGCTGTGCCAAACTTTGGAATATTCTCCACTACTCTCTACTACTTACTCTCTCCTACTCCACTACTCTCAAATACTCACTCTCTACTACTCATTCTCTACTACTCTACTACTCTCTACTACTCTCTCTCTACTACTCACTCCCTACTACTCACTATCTACTACTCTCTACTACTCACTCTCTACTACTCTCTCTCTACTACTCACTCTTTACTACTCACTCTCTACTACTCTCTACTACTCACTCTCTACTACTCTCTACTACTCTCTCTACTACTCACTCTCTACTACTCACTCTACTACTCACTCTCTACTACTCTCTACTACTCACTCTCTACTACTCTCTCTCTGCTAGTCTCTACTACTCACTCTACTACTCACTCTCTACTATTCTCTCTCTCACTCTCTACTACTTACTACTACTTACTCTCTACTACTCACTCTCTACTACTCTCTACTACTCATTCTTTACTACTCTCTACTATTCACTCTCTACTGCTCTCTACTACTCACTCTACTACTTACTCTCTACTACTCTCTACTACTCACTCTCTACTACTCACTCTCTACTACTCTCTACTACTCACTCTACTATTCACTCTACTACTCTCTACTACTCACTCTCTGCTACTCTCTCTACTGCTCTCTACTACTCTCTACTACTCACTCTCTACTCTCTATTACTCACTCTCTACCTCTCTACCTCTCTCTACTTCTCTCTCTACTAGTCTCTACCTCTCTACCGCTACCTCTCTACCTCTACCTCTCTACCTCTACACCTCTACCTCTCTACCTCTCTCTACACGCACACATATACACATATATATATGCATATATATGCATATGCATTTATATATATGTATGTGTATGTATATACATATATAAACATATATAATCTGTATATCTATATAAATACAAATATAAATGCATGCATACATATACATATATGCATACAGATGCATGTTATTTACATGAAAGTTTAAAAAACACTAATAAAAGCAAAGCTAAAAAGCCACCTCATTACAAACAGAATGGCTTTAACTTAAACGAGGGCGAGATCTATTGCATTTTCAATGCTTGTTTACTTTGGTTCCATCAAGAAGGCATTCAGATGTGTCACACATTTGCCATAAATTCTGAATGTTAGCACTCTAGTTGCTCATTAGATCACTGTAGTAAAGCTACTGCTCACCAGGGAAGTCTGCTGCTGGTATTCAAAGTGCATGTTTCAGTCTGCATGTCAGAATTTCTTTAATGAAATTGAAGAGGATTTGAGAAGTCACTCAAAATGTGCCCTAATTTTTCTTTCTGAAGCACTAATCATACTTTCTATGGCAAAATATACCCCCTCATTTTGTTCCTTTTTAAATTAAACGTTTTAAGAGTTACCACTTTATTCCAATCAAGATGGCTTCAGGTGTGCCATACCTTTGTAATAAGTAGGAATGTTAGCGCTCTAGTTGTTCTTTAGAACACTCTGGGACATTCTGTCATTGGGCTATACTTGGGCTACATCTGGGTGATATTTGGGCTACATTTGGGCTCTTTTGTCTCTGGTGGCCATCTTGGGAGACTGCATGTCAGAATTTTTTAATGAAATAGAAGAGGATTTGAGAAGTCACTCAAAATGTGCCCTAATTTTTCTTTTTGCTGCACTAATAATACTTTCTATGGCATAATATACCCCCTCATTTTGTTCCTTTTTAAATTAAATGTTTTAAGAGTTACCACTTTATTCCCATCACGATGGCTTCAGGTGTGCTATACCTTTGTAATAAGTAGTACTGTTAGAGCTCTAGTTGTTCTTTAGAACACTCTAGGAGGCTGCAGTAGAACACAAAGGAATCAACTGACAGTCTCTGTCCTTGTTGGATGTACATGTTTTACTGAGAATGTCAGACTTCATTCTCACATGACTGAGAAAGGTAATGTGAATTTACAGAAAATATGCTTTCAGTTTAGCTTATAGATCCCCTTCCAAACCACTGTGGGAAAATCATAAGATATTAGTTTTCTTTCAAACATGATTCATGATATCACAGCAGAAGGCTTTTTCACATGGTAAAATCACCTTAGAACACACCACAATTCCTAAAATGAGTATGGTACCATCAACAAATGATTTATAATGTAACTAAAGTCCTAAAACCCTCTACTAACTACAATGCTTTTTAATGAGGTGCTATCATGTATATTGGTCCCAAGATGGCTGCCAACACTTCTTGGATGAAGTGCTGACAGCCAATCAGATCAGATGTGTGGTTAGGCTCCGCCCAGATATATATATTTTTTTTAACCTAAATTACTCAAAATCCACTGGAGCACATATCTTGAGACATAGCAAAGGCACATCGGGCTACCAGTCCCTACAATTTTGCCAAGTTTTGTGGAAATCCATTCAGCTGTTCGGGCTAAAAGTGAGTCCAACCGCCCTATGGAAATTAACAAGGGGAAAACATGTTTTGGGACCCCCCTTTTATCTCGGCCCCCGCTTGACGAATCCCCCCAAACTTTCAGGGAAGGAGCAGAGCGGAGCGGGCCATCTTCTTTGAGAAATTAGCGAAGATTCGTCCACCGGCGCTAAAGTTATTCCCAATAGAATGTTGCGGATTTCCTATGGATATCAATCCTAACTATAACTACCTACTGGCGACCGCCAGTAGGTAATATATATAATATATAATAATTTTCATTTATTTTAAAATGTTAGAAATATATAAAAATGTACAAATTACAAACAAATATATATATATATTTCTATATTCACTGAAAAAACCATAGGTTATAGACCATATATAGTTAGGAATTAGCATTTACAAAACCTTATTTTACTCACACAAAACCATTGAAATTCGCATATATAGTTAGTTGCACTAACTATATATATCGCGCACCCGCAATCCACTGCTGATCATGTCACATATTACATCATTCATGACATGGTCAGTGACATCACTGATGACATCACTGATGACATCTCAAATGACATCACTGATGACATCTCAAATGACATCACTGATGACATCACTGATGACATCTCAAATGACATCACTGATGACATCACTGATGACATCACTGATGACATCACTGATGACATCACTGATGACATCTCAAATGACATCACTGATGACATCACTGATGACATCTCATTTGACATTACTGATCACATCACTGATGACATCATTCATGTGATAATACGATGAACCTCTTCAGACTCTAATATAACCTTAGATACACTCAGTGTAAAAGGACACTCACAGACTGTCACTCATCCATGGAGTTACTCACACACCTAGTCAGTCATGCAAAGAATCAATCACACCTCCATTTCCTCAACTATACAGTTATACACACCTTACTTATTCAAACATATACTAACACATATTTACTCTCTTATACAATCCCTGATACAAGTTCACAATGATCCATACAGCCACTCACACATTCACTGGCTCTTATGCACAGTTATTTATATATGTCAACTCTCACATGTACTGTGTTTTACATATGTACTTACTTTGACATGTAGCACTGAGATATCCATTCACTCACCAGTACACTCATGCACACAGTCAACCGCCCATACAGCTGTTTCCACATGCACTTTTGAACCCATACATCTAGTGAATCAACTGCTCACACATCTATGCACAGAGTCATACACCTCCCAGCCACCCACACACACACTCAGTCTCCCATACAAATACTTGGGCAACCAATCAATAACCCATATAGATACTCATATAGCTACTGATCAACACATGCAGCAGTTTACAGAACAACAGACATAATGATGCACAAATTAAGACAGTTTAGTCACTAACCCATGCACTCAGTGAGACACATTTAATCACTCACTCATACAGTCAGTCATGCACCTACTAAATCCTTCATCCACACACTTATACATCCACTCATTCTTCAATATGTAAGACATATTTTAACTTTACAGAAACATACAGTCACTGGATGTTGTCATCAGTGATGTCATCAGTGATGTCATTTGAGATGTCATCAGTGATGTCATCAGTGATGTCACTGACCATGTCATGAATGATGTAATATGTGACATGATCAGCAGTGGATTGCGGGTGCGCGATATATAGTTAGTGCAACTAACTATGCGAATTTCAATGGTTTTGTGTGAGTAAAATAAGGTTTTTTAAATGCTAATTCCTAACTATATATGGTCTATAACCTATGGTTTTTTCAGTGAATTTTCAAGGTTTTGTAATTCCTAATTCCTAACTATATATGGTCTATAACCTATGGTTTTTTCAGTGAATTTCAATGGTTTTTTAATAGCAAATATCAAAAGCTGTAAAATGTATTCTTCTTTTAAAGGAAAAATATATTTTATATGTATTTAATATAATTTTTTTATGTATATACATTTTTTGAGGAAACGAATTTATCAACTATCATGCTGAAGAAGAGTGTGGGGAAAAAAAACAAAGGGGAGGACTAAGAGGAAAGAACAATCAATTCAAAAATACAATTGCTTTAAAGCATGAAGTGCTTTTCCACACATTTACATTTAAATAACCCATATTAGAACATACAAAATATCTACAGAGGAGACGGTGTACATTGAATTTTAGACTCTTCATTGGTACCTACATGTTGGTACTTACATCACCCACACAACACAACAGCTCTATTCAGAGCTACCCTACCTCAAAGCACTCTAAAATATTATTTTAATATTTCCCTTGGTTTTCCCCTTGTTATGCTTTCCGGAACGCTACCCGGTGCGCGGACCGGGCGCTAACCGTGCGAAAATTTGAAAAAAAAAGTTTTTTTTTTTTACATATATGGGCCTCCTCAGCCACCCTCAGAAAACCTAGGGGGTCAGGATATGTCTCCCGTGCCCCCTTATACCCATTCCCAACATTGTTTATCTTCCATCTTGTGACTAAATTCGTCCGAAACACAAGATGGCGGACTCCCGTTACGCTACCGGTGAGCTACCCGGTTCGCGTACCGGGTAGCGCTTCCACCGCGAAAAATCGAAAAAAAATATTTAATTTTTTTGCCCCGCGGGGCCCTTTAATAGCCCCCACATCAATCCTAGGGGGTCAGGAGGGGTCTACCTTGCCCCCTTTCATTCATTTCCCCCTTTGTTTATTTCCACCTCTTGTCTCTCGATCCTACCGAGAGACAAGATGGCGGCCGCTCCGGACCGTTTAGAATGTTGACAGTCACCGGAGAGCCAATCCGCTTCTCCTCGCGAAGTTCCGTTACGCGTCTGGTACGCGAACTGGGGCGCTAACCGGGACGCTGTCACAGATATATATATTTTTTTGAACGTTAATTTCTCAAAATCCACTGGAGCACATATCTTGAGACCTAGCAAAGGCACATTGGGCAAACAGTCTCTACAATTTTGCCAAGTTTCATAGAAATCCATTCAGCTGTTCGAGCTAAAAGTGTGTCCAACCGCCCTATGGAAAACTCAATGTTAAAAACACGTTTTGGGACCCCCCTTTTTTCTCGGCCCCTGCTTGACGAAACCCCCCCCCCAAACTTTCGGGGGATGCTCAGAAACAAAATGTGCCATTTTCCTGAAAATTTCAGCCAATTCCGTCCATCAACACCAAAGTTATTCAACATAGAATTTTCAGAAATCCCTATTCAAAAAAATCCTAACTATATATACCTACTGGCGACCGCCGGTAGGTAATATATATATTTTATATATATTTATATATATATATTTTCTATGGCAAAATGAAACCCCTCATTTTGTTCCTTTTCAAATTAAATGTATTAAGTGTTACCACTTTATTCCAATCAAGATGACTTCAGGTGTGCCATACTTTTGTCATAAGTAAGACTGTTAGCGTTCTAGTTGTTCTTTAGAACACTCTGGGACATTCTGTCATTGGGCTATAGTTGGGCTACATCTGGCTGATATTTGGGCTACATTTGGGCTCTTTTGTCTATGGTGGCCATCTTGGGAGACTGCATATCAGAATTTTTTTAATGAACTATAAGAGGATTTGAGAAGTCACTCAAAATGTGCCCTAATTTTTCTTTCTTCAGCACTAATCATAATTTCTATGGCAAAATTAACCCCCTCATTTTGTTCCTTTGCAAATTAAATGTTTTAAGTGTTAACACTTTATTCTAATCAAGATGACTTCAGGTGTGCCATACTTTTGTCATAAGTAAGACTGTTACCGCTCTCGTTGTTCTTTAGAACACTCTGGGACATTCTGTCACTGGGCTATAGTTGGGCTACAACTGGCTGATATTTGGGCTACATTTGTTTTTTTTTGTCTCTGGTGGCCATCTTTGGGCTACATTGGGCAAATTTGGCTACATTGGGCTACATTTGGGCTCTAACATATATATAGCCCAATGTAGCCCAATATATATTTTTTAAAGTTAATTTTCGTAAAAACCACTGGAGCATATATCTTGAGACATAGCAAATGCACATCGGGCTACCAGTCCCTACAATTTTGCCAAGTTTTGTGGAAATCCATTCAGCCGTTCGAGCTAAAAGTGAGTCCAACCGCCCTATGGAAAACTCAATGTTAAAAACACGTTTTGGGACCCCCCTTTTTTCTCGGCCCCCGCTTGACGAAACCCCCCCCCCCCAAACTTTCAGGGGACGCTCAGAAACAAAATGTGCCATTTTCCTGAAAATTTCAGCCAATTCCGTCCATCAACGCCAAAGTTATTCAACATAGAATTTTCAGAAATCCCTATTCAAAAAAATCCTAACTATATATACCTACTGGCGACTGCCAGTAGGTAATATATATATATGTATATATATATGTTTGTAATTTGTACATTTTTATATATTTCTAACATTTTAAAATAAATGAAAATTATTCGTTTATTAATTGTTTTAAAGTAAATATACATTTATATATTACTTTTTATATATGTTTACATTTATTAAATTAAATGTAATTATATGTGTTAAAATGTACATTTCATCTAAAAAAATGTAAAGTACATTTTCTTATTTAATTTATTTAACATTATTTTTTATATATTGAAATAAACCAATATTTTGTACATCGATATTGTTTACATCTATATTATTTTTTGATGTTTTAATACTTTACATTATAAAGATAGGATGTCGATATTTTGGCTATCGATATTTTTGTGTTGATATTTATGTATGGGGATATTTTCATCATCGATATTATGTCAGTGATCCGAATGAATGAGTGAAATATTGAAACAAACTGAAAAGATGGTATCAGCTCCGGAAAACACCATTCCTGTGATTTTGTATGTTGCAAGACAGAGTAAATAATGATTTTTACCATTTTAAAAGAGCTTAAAACACTGAAAAAAGTCACTAGAATTTACAACAAATAGACTAGAAAGTTGACAAACTGTAGGTCTTGCAAAAAACAGAATATGAAAGAGGGTCTACAGGGGAATATATTTAGAGACCTATTTGCATCCTATCCCCTAATCTAACTGGCAACAAATACACAAGGGATACTAAAGGTCTGTACGTGGCTCAAAAATGTCAGCTTGCTCAAAGATGGGTGCATGTAAAAGATAAGTCAAGTGAGAAGAAAAAAGATATATAAAGAGAAATATATAGAGAAATATACCCATCAGCCCACCAGGTGGCGGAAACTCATCATCTGGGATTTTCATAAAACTGGTATCTGCTAGGTTACTCACTTGAGATATCGTGAGAAATCCTAGTAACAGATCCACCAGTGATGGAAGCCAAAAAGCTGTGGTACAGGTGCTGAGTGGGAAGAAGTTGCAGTGCTCAAAAGTGTATAAACCAATAATGAAAAATGTGAAAATTAAAATTGCCTAGTGTGGTGCCAAGAAATGACTTTATTAGAGAGGCCACCACAATGGCAAGGTTAAAAAACAGAGTGTAGATAGTGCTAACAAATACTACTATCAATCGATGGAACTGGTCGACATGTTTCAGAGAAGGAATGGCTTTCTTCAGGACCTAATGATGTTACAACACTACTGCAACAAGTGAGGACAGAATAGATATTATCTATCCACAAAACAAAACAAAAGTGTACAATGCAAAAAATGATAGCCTACCGTATATTTAATATTGAGTAGTAGGACAATGGAGACAGGAAGCAATGAGGATTTGATAGTGAATTTGAGTACAAGTGAGTAACCTAGCAGAAACCAGTTTTATGAAAATCCCAGATGATGAGTTTCCGCCACCTGGTGGGCTGATGGGTATATTTCTCTATATATTTCTCTTTATATATCTTTTTTCTTCTCACTTGACTTAGCTTTTACATGCACCCATCTTTGAGCAAGCAGACATTTTTGAGCCACGTACAGACCTTTAGTATCCCTTGTGTATTTGTAAAAGGTAGGGCTTAACAAACATTTTGTGAAAGAGTAAAGTTTCTGTGGATAAGCATTTTGCAAGAGTATATTTTACTTTTGTGAAACATTGACTGCAAACTATATTTTGGTGTGTTGAGCTTTTTTTAGATTTTAGAATCGCTAGCAGGTGTTGTCCACTAGAACAGAGGCAGTGGTCAGACCTGTTCACTTTATTCAGCTTTTAAGGTAGGCAAGTGCAAACAAGCATGGGGATATTCACGAGTGGCTACTACCGGACCCAGGTGGTGGGGTGGGCAGAGGGGGTGTGGGGTAGAGGGGCAATCGACAATGAAAAAAGAAAGAAAAAAACACACACCTGTAACGGCCGGCCACTGCCTCTCCTCTCTCCTCCGACACCTACCTTCCTTCTTCCTGCAGTCCCGGCAGGCAGCAGGTAGCACCCATCTCCAAAGCTCCCCTGAGCAATGCAGCATTGTGATTGGTCTGAGTGCTCTGGTTCGGCGCTCAGACAGGAAATGGGAGACTTCGCATGTTCCTAACCAGGCTGTATCATGCAGCCTGGTGGGGAAGATGCAAAGGGGCCCATTATGATGTCGGGTGGATTGCCCCCGCCAGGCTGGCGGTAGCCACCGCCAGCCTGGCGGGGGCAATCCGCCCGACATCCACGCTTGTTTTCCCCCCCGCCATATTAGTATGGCGGGAGGACCTCGGCGGACGGAAAGAAGAATATGGTGGCGGTGTCTATCAGACACCTTCAGCCATATTATGATGGGCATTTTTCGATGCCGCCACGGAAAGCATGCACGGAAAGGCTGCATCCTATTACCACCAACGGGACCCCCGCCCTTATGGCGGGCGGTCCCGAGTCTGGATAGGATGGCGGGCCGACTAAGTCCGCCCGTCATCCTAATGACCCCCATAGTCTGCAGAACTGTTTGGCCAGCCCGGCAGTCATGTGCGCTTAGGGAGTGTAAACCATTCCACCCCCTGCTTCTTGCCATCCCTTACCCGCAAGCCACTGACTGAAAGGAAAATGATAATAACCAAAGTTATTATCATTTTATTTTTCCTTTCGTTCAGTGAGGCGATGCTCCTCCGCCTTAGTGGAGGAGCCGCCACTGGTGATATTATGAACAAATTGATGATACTTGATCTCTATCCTTGCCTGAAATGGAAGCCTCACCTTCAGCTATATATTCATCAAGACTTTAGGCTACAGGAAATAGAGCAGGGTTGTGGTGAATTTTCACTTTGGCTGAATTAAAAAAAAAACTTGGTTAATAGTAAAGTTTCCTGATTTTGCCCAATAATGCATGCCAAATTTCAAATTCAAAATCTTTATGAAGTTACAATGTTCCTCACATTTGCCATACCCTTACAGCAAAATGTTATGTTCACACAGCCAGTGAATTTTGGAGAATACAGATTGAGGTCACCAGTATGTTACAACACGCTATTTGAGTGCTTTTCACTTATTGTACATATTCCCCACTGGCCCTCTTTGAAGAGGCTTTGATGTCTTAATGCTTATTGGTTGCTGATGTGATACAATCCTGTTTCAAATGGTCTCAGATTAATGCATACCTGTAAAATACATATTTCAGTTTTATTTCTCCTCTGATAATAATCTAAATACATTTTATTAACACAGTTTCTTACTAATTATATGTGTATTAAACTGAAGATTGCATACGCTATTGAGAGTACAATCAGTTTCAGCAGCGTGTCACTTTGTGAAGCCATATGCAGTCATTTTAGTTTAGTGGGTGATGGCATCTGTTGGGTAAGTTTTATTATAATGGAAACAGATTTCCAGTGAAAATCAACATTATTCACTCTATCTGTCTATGTTTTCATTTCAGGAAAACACATCACTCCTTTTCATATCTTCAATATGGTTCCTCAGCACTTAAACAAAAGTCTTACTAGAATTAAGGAAAACAGCTACATTATGTGTTCTTCATTTTTTTTGCTAAATAAATTAAAGTTAAAAAATGATTCCTTAACCTGAAGGGAGAGAATGCGTTACTTAAAATATTTTTCTACTCAAAGTGTTATCTGTACGTTTACCCTAGTCTTTGTTTCTTATTTGAAATATTGTCTACTTTTATTCAGCCAATTAACAAGCTCCTGGAAAATATTGCAAGCATTTTAAATGATGCTTTGACTATACAGTGCAATGTAGTCAGTAATGAGTCTTGAAATGCTTTCATAGGGCAAGGGACAATCTTAATAATAAAAAATTATAAGAGAATTAATTTCTCCTGACACAGTCAAACAATACTATCTCAAAAACACAATTGTTTTACTATTTTCATTAACAGTACTCACACGCGCACACACACACTTCACACCTCTTTATAAGAATATGTTAAGCAGTGGTGTATATCCTCACTGCTCAAAGTCCTTTCTGCAGAAACTCTCTCACCCCTATTCCCCATTTTCACAACTCCCTCACTCAAAGCATATTCCCAGAATCTCTCAAAACACTTCAGATCCTCCCAGACTAGAAGAAACCCCCAATTGTTTCTAATAACCTTGCTAACAACTGGCCAATCATGCACCAATTCTTTGTCAGCAAAATCATTGAAAAAATTGCACGGTTACTAATCCAGCTTCAGCTCAAAGTAATGCAAGGAAACATCTAGACAAACCATCTTGACCACAAAAGTCACCCCTACTTCCTGAAATCTTTGACTGGCTCTCCTCCTATATATCCAGCAAACACCACCAGTTGATTGGCACCTCCAGGTCACCAAAGATCACTATTACATTCACAGTCCCTCCAGTGTTTTATCGGCCTCTTCATAGGGCCCCTTGAAGTTCTGCCAATACCAGCAACAACATTTACCAATACAGCAATGACATACAACTCTACTTGAAAGTCTCCTCCACTCCAAATAACTAAAACACCAAACACTGTCTGCCTCTCATCCAAACTTGAATGTGTTTTGAAGTGCATCACCTATCTGATAAAACAGCCCCTATGTGGGGAACAGAAATCAACACATATCAGGTAAGCACAAGTAAGGAGGGGGGCCAGATCACCAACCTTAACCCCCAAAATAAAGGGAAAAACACAAGCCTGTAGGACCAGGTGGGTCTGCTCATGCCCCCGGATACTTTGGCTTGTAGGATGGCAGTCCCTGCTAAGCATTCAACATTGCAAAAAGCACATTGAGGGCCTAGAATCAGTCTACTCCACGCATCCTCATGGTGAACGCATAAGCCCATACATAGTAAAATTATACAAAAGAAAGATTGTAAATGAGACTTTACTACTGAACTCTACTATATTGCCCAGTCTACAATCATTGGTAGCAGCAGAAAATACTCTTATCTGTTTGAACAAATACAAACTGCTCCTTATAGCACATCCGGGCTTGTTTGATTGAGAAATTGCTTATATATATCAATTTTGGAACATTAATACAATGCCTAACTATCTAATTTGCCTATGGTCTATTATTGTGTCCTGATGTTCTTTATTTGAAACTGAGCTAAATTACCCTACTGATCTAAATGCGCTGTAGGAAGAATCAGTGAATCTATCCATAATATCAAGTTCTGCTTCTTTTATTCTGTATTGCAGTAGCAGAGCTTCAAGTGTGTATCATTCTAGTTAGACTTAGCTTCTTTAGGAGATTGTGTTTCCCATTTGGGATCCCGAGGTTAGCGTATTTGAACCTTATTTCAAGTTTGTGAGTTAGTCACCAATTAATGGTCCTCACTTGGTGACTAATGTTGTGTTTTTGACATCCTAATTCCAACCCCTCCTATCAGCGGAGAAAGATCCATCAAAGGACCAGTTGCCTCTATTCATAACAGTAATGCTGTGATCCATCTGGCTGTAGGGGGCCCAGTAGATTAAGAGGGACAAATGAGTAAGTAGTGAATTGAAACCTAAACTCTAAAAATATTTATACTGCTAACGCTGGATCAAATCTTTAATAGCAGAACTATAGTTCTGCCTAAAGATGTGAGGATTGAGGTTGCTAAAAAGACAGTGGGATTATTGTCAAAGTCCTAAGAGCCAACGTTTTTTTATCTGCAAAGAGCAGGATTGATAGAGTGCTGATGGAGTATTCTACCTGATAAAGTCAACTTATAGCAGCAAAGGCATGTGAGTTTGAATAGGGATATGCGTTGCTACTGCTTTTGCTAAGATTGCGGTTTTTTAAATGGCTGTGTGCTGCTGAGAGGACTGAAGTTGTTAGAGTCTATATGGTTAAAGTCCATGAATGATTGTGGAGCTTGATGCAAAGAAGCTGAAGTTGTAAATAGGTCCATTCCGGCCTAAGAATCGTAAGATATTTACCTAGTTATTGTTTCAGTGTAGAAGACACTAAGGGGTCTATTAGGATGGCGGGTGGACTCCAGTCGGCCAGCCACCTAGCGGTGCTGGCACCGGCCTCCAGTGGTGTGGCAGTCCAGCACAGCCAATTAGGATGCCATCGCCACGGTGGCGGTGGCATCCTGTATATATTACATTGTGGAGGGCGGTGCTGTAAGCAGCACCCGCCACAATGCAATATATGCATGTTGTGCCTTGGCATGCACAACATGACAAGCACCACCTTGTGCATGGTAATGTTGGAGGATACCATGGATACCCCCCAAGTGCTGTCACCCACCCCCCTGGGGGCCCGCAACAGGTCCCAAAGAAAACTCTGCATGCCTTTCCATGGGTGGAAAGGCATTGTAAATGCCACATCATAATATGGATGGCAGTGCCTGCAAGGCACCGCCACCATGTTATGGCCCTTTTCCGCCTCGTAGGCAATCGGGACGATTGCCTACTGGCCGAAAAGCGGTGGACAGTCTTTCCATCCGCCGCAGTACCCCCGCCATGCTAATATGTTAGGGCTAAAAGGTCGTCCAGTGGTTAGGTTTGGCGGGCAGATCTGCCCGCCATCCTAATAGACCCTTAAGTTGTCTGCTGTTTTGTGGTGTTGGTCATGAGACATCTTCCACAACATCTTGGTAAACGGTTGTCTAGGGTTGATCTCAGGTGCACTGGGAATAACGGTATCAATTAGGGTGAAATCCCACTTGTCGAGATTTCATTTAAGTAAATTATGGTAGGGAAAAGTTTAGTTAGCTTGTAAGAGTGTAATTCTTTTAGTGGAACAGACAGTTTTATTTGTTGCTTGCCTTATATTTTGATTTTGCTTCATGAAGACACGCTGAAGAAAAATTTCAATGAGTGTGAGCTGCTGCAGAGTGTGAGATTAACATCATGTAATGTTGCCCTGTGATTGGTCGATTAGTGTAAAGTCGCGCTGGGAATGGCTAACTATGTCATATGTGTTGTGCTGTTTTTAGTTGAGGTAGCGGAACATGTGAATTGTGGGGAAAATTCATTTTCCTAGATTTGAGGAAGACATTTGTGAATACAGAATTTGAAATTAAAAATAAATCTTTTAAAGCAGTACAGAAAATGAGAAAGAAAGATGAGACTACATATGCCCGCACATTGAACTCAAGATTGGCAGAACCTTACTGAAGAAGATAAGGGTTTACAGAGAGGTTAGCCATTGTACACAGTACAAAATTATACCATGTGTTAGAAGTTGAAGGAGGTGAAACGTGAAAGAAATAGAAACTTACAGACACAGAAATGAAAGACACAGGCAAACAGGGAGAAGAGAGTGACATAGATGATGAACTTTTTAATGGTTTATTGATAAATTGTCCACCACCTTACAATCAGATTCAGAAAGAGGGTTTGATAAATGCTAATACAGCTGAAATTCCAAATGCACCTTTCATCCATGAGATGCTCAAAGAACATACATGTGCTACTCCTGTAAAAGGGAGGACAGCAGTTACATCATCAATGGATCTGAATGATTCAAAAGCTCCAGACGCTTTAACTGTTCCTGTTACTATCGGACCTTTTGTACCACTTTAAAAATATAGATTAAAGTTCAATTCTGTTCACAATTTGGCTGTACCTACTGGGGTAAATACAGCACAAGCTAATCCAATAGAACTGACAACAATATCATTGCTTCAGACACCTACGGTTCCAATTCAAAGTAAAACTGCTGCAGAAGCTCAAAATCTAGGTTTCATGCCAAATCAGACTCAATGTGGCAATACGAGCATAATGTTTCAGAATTATCTGCCTTTTTATTGCCATAGACCAAGTGGACGTCCTGAAACTACTTATCATACTTCTGACATGACCATGACTATGGGAAGTACAGTTCCAAATACATCTGCATTAAATAGGCAACCTGGAATGAGTGCAGATTTGAGCAATGGAGGATTTAAATTAAATACTCCAAGAGAGAAATCAGGTATACGCATTAAGAATTTGAGGAATGGCTCAAAGGCTATAGTACTCCTACTAATAATCAAAAAGTTGAAAATGTTTCAGTTTCAGCTCCAGTCTCAAGTTTAGATCCAGGTCGAGTACAAGGTCCAGGTTCAATTTCAGCTCCAGCTTCAATTTCAGTTCCAAGATCCAGTTCAATTCAAAATCCAGTTCAGGAAAAAAGAAAGCCCATTCAAGTGAGAGGGCTAAAAGTGTAATTGGAAAAAATTATTTTGGGAGCAATTAGTCCTTTACGATTAGAAACATACCAGGAGGAATAACTATTGTTTTGCTGTAAAGACATTACTCGACCTGCAAGATTAACACTTAAGAAATTGACCAAAGTGTCTCAGAAATATGATGCAGATATTCAAAAGTAAAAGATTTTTCAGAGATCATACAGGCTAATCTTTAGTGACCAAGACATATGAATTTGAGAGCTCCTGGAATGAAATTACACATTGAAGAGCTGATGACAATGATCAAGAAATGGAGTGAGAGAGAAAAATGGAAAGGTAGATGATATAAAAAGAAAGAAAGATAGAACATGTTTAGAATACTGTCATTACCTGGTGCCTTAGATGGAAATGTAGGAAAAATACAGGTGCTCTCAATGAGAGAAGTACCTGGTGGAGATTATGTTCATGTACCAATGACAAGAGCTGATATTTTGTCATTTAAAAATGATTTTCTAAAAGTGAAAGGAAAATCCAGTGGAGTCGTACAGACAGATTGAAAGATTTGTGAAAAATTCAGAAGTTTTGTGGATTGATTTGAATAATCTGTTTGACATTGTAATACTAGGTGATTTGTGGGCCAAATGTAAAGTTACCTTGGATTGGCCTGAAACAGAACCAGAGACATTTCCTAGAACAGGAGCACCATCTCCAGTCATATGGAAAAAATACCAGCAGGTTATAAATCACTGAAAGACAAAGTTGCAGATTTACAAGCCCCTTACACCACCTGTGCGTCACTTTTTGTGATGCACCGGCGGTGCATTTTAGTGCCACCTATTTACAAAGACAGGAAAAGCCACCCTGCGTGACTTTTTCTGTTCTTGGAAATATCGCCCCTTTGCATGCAGCACTTTGCATGAAAGGGGCGTTCCTTTGATGTTGCTGTAGGTGTTCCGATGCAACACCCATGGAACCAGACACATTTCCAGATTTAAGAGAAATTGTAAATTTGGGAATTTGGAAACGCAGGGGAGGTGTAAGGAGGCGCAATGAGAAGAAATGGCATGCTGCATTCTGCAGCACACATAGAAAGAGGAAATCACCTCTGGTGATTGTTTATGTATAGGAAGCGGCCCCTTCCTGCATGTAAACAATCAGTAAAATAATTACGTTTTGCAAGTTTTATGTGTGCTAATGCAGCACACATAGAAGTTGAAAAATGACATTTCTGATTGTTTATGTGCAGGAAGGGAACCCTTTCTGCACATAAACAATCTCCCCACGACACAGGCATCCTTGCACCATGGTGCATCGGTGTCTGTGCCGGCGCATGGTAGGAGTGTTTGCGCCAGCTAAGGGGGAAGCAAAAAGATGTGACATATTGTTGTGAGTATGTCGCATCCCTGTGCTTGAAAGTAACTCAGTGAGGTGCAGCCAAATGGCTTGCGGGATGCACTGAGTCACTTTCCTTGTAAATCTGCCCCTAAACTTTCCCCAAACAAGATTGGTTGGCAACAGATTTACAGAACAGCTCAGGAACTAAAGGAGATAGTGCATGCCTATTATGAGAGATTGATAGAGGCTTCCAAACAAAATATTTGTTTGGATAATGTCAATGAAAAGGATGTGGGACAATTTGTTTACAGATTTGTACATGGTTTTAGACTTAAGATTTCTAACATGATTTGACAGCAATTGCTTTGCTGGCAAAGCAAACCATTAGACAAGATTTTGCGTTCTGCAAAATATTGTGATGAAGCAGAAGAAATCTTAAAGAAAGGTTGATGGTTGCACAGAAAGAGCAATGCAGAAAGATCAGAAGAAGATGAGTTTTGACAATATTTCTCCAGTACAAGGAGAATATAATCAAGTTCTAATAATGCAGTATGTTAATGATTTACAACAACAGAATTTTCAGCCACAAGGTAAACGATGTAGTAATCTGGTGGATTAAAAAATTGGTGTTGCTGTGACACTTTTGAAGAAATTGAATCCATGTCATGTGTGCTGAAAATTTGGACATTGGAAACATGAGTATAAGTCAGTTGTGAAAAATGTAATGAATCAGATGCCTAATGTAGAATATGCAGTCTCAAGGGAATAACATGGTACAGACTCAACAGGCACAAGGCAGAGAATGTAAAATCCTAATGTATCTCAGTCAGTGCAAATGCCCCAAGCTCAGATGCCCCAACAGAATGTTCAGGTGGAGAGGTATAATGCAAATCAGAATCAACAGTTGAACAGAAGCTAGCTCTTTCCAGAACCAGAATGTATCACAACAGTATGTGGTTCAGTTAGACGATTTTGGCCAGGACCCGTCAAACTGATGGTGCCTGAGAGGGAGGAGGAATGCGTACCTGGTGAAGCCTTAGAGGTAGACCTGGGTGGTGGTATGTGGATGGAGAAGTGGATACTGGTGCTATCCGCTCTACTGTGAGAACAGCAGAGGTTCCTAACCTACCCCTCTCTGGAGAAAGTATCCAAGTTGTAGGAGTTACAAACAAAAGTTGTCCACCCCAATTTTAGAACCAATTTTCAATTAAAATAGAGTCATTTGACAATAGACATCAATTTGTGGTGTGTGATACAAGTCCAGTGAATGGGATTGCGGACATGACTTGCTGACTAAGTTAAATTGTTCCATTTACTGCACACCGAAAGGTATTGAGTTTCACACAAATGATGAAGATGTTGTTTTTAAACTTGCTCGATAGAAATCTAATGTAAAATATATCCTTTCCTGATGAGTGAGGATTTGCCTATTGAATTGAGAGCCACTGTGTTACCTGAAGTCTGGGACTTTACAGGTAAAGATATCGGATTAATCAGTGGTGTTGAACAAGTCAGAATCATAGTTAAACCAAATGCAGGACTTCCAAGAATATCACAGTACAATTTTACTCCAGGTACTACTGCCGGAATTACTCCTGAGATCAACTCAATAATTGAGCACGGGATCATAAACGAGATAATGGGATGTCCATGTAGCTCTCCCATTATGGGCTTACAGAAGCCAGATGGCAAGTATCGTATTGTGCAGGATTTGTCTAGGGTTAACTTGATTGTTGTTCCATGTTGCCCCATGGTACTGAATCCAGCTGTGGCATTGTTCCAAATTCCATGTGAAGCCGAATGGTTTTCCGTTATCAGTTTATGTCAGGCCTTTTTCTCAAGTCCATTGCACAAGGATCGCCAGTATCTTATTGGTTTCCATCAGTCGTGGTTTAACATGTGACAAGTCTCACAAGGGTATACAGAGAGCCCCTCAATCTTTAAGCAGATACTTAAGAAGAATCTTTAGTCTCTGGATATGCCAAATCATTTAGTGCTGGTTCAGTACATTGACAACCTACTGGTGGCATCAAATACAAAAGAAGCTTGTAGGATTGATATATTGCACTTCTGAATCACTTGGCAGAGAACGGACATAAAGTATCCCCAACTAAGTTATAGTTTTGCAAAACAGAAGTCTTGTAATTGGGTTTCACTTTGAGAAAGGAGCGAGAAAGTTTCATAAGAAACAATTGCAGCGATTCCTAACATGAATCCACCGACTACTGAAAAGGAAATCCACATGTTCTTAGGAAAGGTGGGCTACAGTTGCCAGTGGATTCCAAATTTTTCATTAACAGCAAAAGATCTTCAGATGTTGACACACAAAGACGTGTCAGATACAGTACACTGGGATGGCAGTTGTATGATACCTTTCACCGTACTGCAAGAATGCCTTTGTAGGAATGTATGATGTTACAATGCGTGTTAGTACAACGTGTGCTGATACATCGCAGTCATTACAACAACTGCGATGTTACCACGCTATGCAATTACACCGCACGTCTTTACATCGACTTAAGCTAGATGGCGAGCTAACATTACAGAAGTATAATTTACTTTTCCAACTCCAGTCCACTTATCAGTAGGGAAGGTGTTGGGATAGTAAACTACACTATTTTTAATGTTAGCACACCATCTAAGGCAAGTCGATGTAAAGACTTGCGTTGTAATGGCATAGCGTGGTTACATCGCGGTCGTTGTAATGACCGCGATGTAACAGCATTGCAGTGTACTGTCCGCGTTGTTAATGATGTTTCCCCTTTGTAGGGCACCAGCATTGGGAATGCCTGATTACAATACTTGCTTTGTGTTGTTTTGCAGTGACAGGGAAGGCTGCACTCTTTCAGTATTGATACAGATGCATGAAAGCAATCGCAGACTGATCGCATATTTTTTGGCAAGCTTTGACCATATTGCGTCTGCATTCCCTGCATGCTTGCAAGTGGCTGAATCTACATGTGTGAGTCTTGAACAATGTGAAAGTATAGTCATGGGGCGTCCACGGACAGTATTTGTACCTCATTCAGTGGTGATACTGTTAACATATACACAGTATCTGACTAACAGTAGTTTCACCAAGTATGAGCAGATTATACTTGGTGCAGAAAATGAGACGCTCTAAAGATGCATGATTTTGAACCAGGCTACTTTGATGATATTGCCTGGAAATGAGAACGTGACTGATGAAGGTGAAAATTATTGTGATGTGACTGAATTATGCACCAAACCACTTCCAAGTATTTGGGATGAACCATTGCCTGAATCTGATCCTGTATTGTTTTTTGATGGATTCTGTTTGAGAGACAATGAAGAAAATCTGAAAGCTGCTTATCCTCTGTAGACTAGAGTTAGAGGTGTTGTGGAAGCATTGTGTCGCAAGGAGTGTATTCTGCCCAGGTCACAGAATTTGTCACTTAGGTGCAATGATGCAGCTTTACCAACAGGTGTGCTTTAATCCTAGAATGAGTGTAATGGCAGAGACATTGTGTCACAAGTGTGTAGTGTGTCAGCAACAAAATCCTGGAAGAAGAAACCAGGTTGTTATGAGTCACATTGATAATTCTGCAGGTCCCTTCAACCGAATACATATGGCCTGTATTGAAATGCCCCTTTGCAATGATTTGAGGTATGTTTTGGTCATGGTATGTATTTTTTCAAAATGGGTTGAAGCTTATTGCAGGAATGACAGATCGAGGAACTCGTCTTAATAATGAGGTCCTGAAAATGCTATGTGCAGCAATATAGGTTGAACAGAAGCTCCATTGCAGTTACCGTTCAGAAGAGTGTGGATTGGTGGAACAAGTTAATTGCACAATGAATTCAAGATTGGCGAAACTGTGCCCTTCAACACCTATGAAGTGGCCTGATGCATTGCCTCTTGCGTTGATGAGTTAGAGAAGTACACAAGACAGGAGGCCAGGATTGTCGGTGTACAAATTAATTGTGGCCCGAGGGATGAGATTGCCAACTATTCCTGCTAATACATTAGTAAACTTAACAGTTTTAATTTGGATTACTGCAAGGGACTTACCGATATGGTATGTTCTGTGTCTCACCAGGTTTGCCAAGCTGCTTTTATGGTTCAACAGGAGGAGTGTCATGACCTCAGTATATCACTAGGTCATACTGCAAAACGATTTCAGGCTTTTTTAAACTTGTGGGGGGTTCACGTTCATCTGTATGCTAATTGGTCTGTTATCTGAGTCCTCATGTTTTTTAAAGGGTGAAGGATATTGAGGTGTGTATCCCAAGTAATTTATTTCAATTAAGACATCCTAATATTTGGGAAGGATATGGATGACCATGATAAAATATTGAGACTTGTGTTGAACTGACTCTTAGCGAGTGGACTGACCCTCAAGAAAGAGAAGTGCAGTTTCCAGACAGTATTGTAACCTAATTCGGACTATCATATAAGTAGAAGGCATCAGCCCTAAGTTGGAACTGGCAGAGAGCATTATTAAAGCTCCATTGACAAGGAGCATAATAGGTCCTTCCTTGGGGTAGCTGGGTACTAGTCCAAGGTTGTTAATAACTTTGTGAGTAGGGTCCAACCTTTGAAGTTACTCCTTATAGAGGGACCAGGTTTGAGTGGTAGGCAAACTGCAAATGGGCTTTCAATATCATAATGAATTAGATTGGATAGATAACATCCATGATTATTCTGACCACAGATGCCATCCTAAGGGGTTTAGATGCAGTGCTCATGCAGATGGTAGATGGTAAGGAGAAAGATGTGGCTTTTTTCCCTGATCTCTAATGGGCTGGTAGGACACTTATTCATTTATTGAGAGGAAGGCTCTGGTCTGCACCTGCAGAATTTTCAACTTCAAGTTCTTTCTCAGTGGGCTTCCATTCACACTAAGGTCAGATCATTGTCCTTTTGTACATTTATTTTCTTGCAAGGGAGAGGAAGGGGTCACTCCTATGATCCTTAGATGGACTGAGGAGCGGGGGGAATTTAACTTTCATGTTAAATTCCTATCAGGTGCAAGAAACAAGGATGCAGACTTCTCTCCTAGCTTCTTGGTTGTAGGTGAAACATGAAACTGAGAAGCAGTTCCTGCGAGTTGTGTGAAAGGAAAAGAGAAGGGGTGCAGCTCGCAAGCAGTTTGCAGATAGCAGCTGGGTCCTCTTCCCGCCTACCTGCCTGCCGCATATAACTGCTTGCGGCCCCCGCTTCACGGGCGCCGCTCGCAAGCAGTTTGCTGGACATTGGTGTTTCTTTGCTTGGGACCATTATCACCACGGGACTGTGAGGACCAGCAGCCCCGGTAATTGATAGCAGCTGGGTCCTCTTCCCCGCCTACCTGCCTGTCGCATATAACTGCTCGCGGCCCCCGCTTCGTGGGAGCCGCTCGCAAGCAGTTTGCTGGACATTGGTGTTTCTTTGCTTGGGACCATTATCGCCGCGGGACTGCAAGGACCAGCAGCCCCGGTAATTTATAGCAGCTGGGTCCTCTTCCCGCCTACCTGCCTGCCATATATAACCACGCCCACCTCACACTCTGCGGGATGCGCGCAGGCGTGCGCCGGGCAAAGCCCGGGCAAAGGGCGGGCCCGTTTGAGCACGTTCAAGAACGTTTGAGGACGGGACGGGCCCCCCCCCTGACATCTTTATCGCAAGGTCAGTGCATACTAGCTCCAAGTTATCCGCTATAGGTTGATACGCCATCAATTGTAATTTAAATATTGAACGAAGCAGGATACTCCAAACCCTCTGGAAATGACTACTTTAAAAACTGGGAGAGGCGGGAACTCGTCCAAAGGTACGTCAATAGTGGGCACTTTGGACCACTTCCTTACGAAAGCCTCTTCCGTCTTAGCCCATGAAATTGCGTTGACAGAAAGAAGGTTATCTCTTGACCCTGCGTTCAATAAACGGTCCTCATTGGGAAGTTTGGTAGGGATACGTGTAACAAATTGAAGTCTTTAAGTCCAGTATATGAAACAGGTCAGGTTTATTGAAGATAAGATTCAGGTCAGGTAGATAAAATAGAATAAAGTAGATCCAATAATAGAAACCCCACCAGGAGCTGATGGACTCCAGCTCAGCCTCAGATGTAACTGTCCCTGCTTTCAAGCATACACAATTGGAACACTATCTGACATCATAGATGCCTGCTGAGCAAGTAATGACAAACACTAAAGAAGGACAGAGAAGAAATGAAAGCAGGATGCAACAGCACGTTCACCAAACCCCATAATTAACATTGATCTTTTAAACCTGGATGGAAAGCCGAAAGAGAGGGGAATCAGTCATCTCAAGTTGTTGGTGGCTTGCCCTGCAACCCAGTATGTGAAGCTGTTATGTTAAGTAATGCAAATGCCCCGGTTTCAAACATTGTGCTTCCTGGACCGCCCACAGCTAGTGTCACAACGAGTGTCAAAACAAGATCTGCTGGAAGCTCTAACAGGGGGTCAACCGCCCCAGAGACAGTACCCCTTCTTAAAAGGAAGAGGGGGGGACCCGTTGATAGGAAGGAAAGCCAAAATCCCAAAATCCGATAAAACAGCGAGTAGTAAAACACCACCATCTGTGGATAGTTCTCCCGTATGCCAGTCCATTACGGAAGAGCCCACAAAGTCTTCAAGTCATGGTGATGTCCCTCCTGCAGAGCTAGGCTCGGATTTTTGGACAAAGTTGGAATATATATTCAACAAGACTTGTCTCCCCATTTATGACAGATTAACCCCGATTGAAAATAGACTCGTCTGTCTTGAATTATCAGTTGCTTCAGTACAGGCAAGGGGTGGGAACCGGGACAAAGGGACAATAGTAAATCAAAAGAGATTTTCAAAGCAAAATATGGAACTTGATTCCCTCCCTAACCCAATGCCAATGAGAAATGCAGCTGACATTAGTGCCCCTGATGAAGCTGCTTGTAGCCCTGTACCACCCCATCCCATAGCTGTAGCAAAGACAAACCAAACTGTGCTGAGTGGAAGGGTGGAGACGGGGGAGGAGAATAGGGCTACTACTGAAACATGTCAAATGGACAACAACATTTCTAATGTTGAACTAAAAAAGGGACTACGGCGCATAGACCTTCCTCCGTAAGCTAAACCATATGTGGTGGTTCTTGCAGGGGTCCCACACCTGAGCCATGGCAAGAGGGAGGAGTACGCGGAGCTAAAGAATAAATGTATACATTGGCTTAATTACCACAGGCCACTCCCTCCAATGGTATCAGCTGAAATTTTGTTTGTAAGGCGGGTGGAATGGATCGGGCCAATGAATAAGTTTATTGAGGGAGATTGCATAATCATTAATTTTAGGGACAGAAGGGCAGCTGAGCACATCTGTGGATGAGCTTTGGGCTGTCACGCTACACAATTACAATCTTTATCCCTCAGTTACTTTTATCCCCCTACACACACTGCCCCCAGAAATATGACCATAGATGGTGGGAGGCAGACCTGGAACAACATGGCGGGAATTAGGATGACTAACAGATATGAAGTGTTGTCAAGTCTGGAAGAGTGTGATTGACGACCAGCTAAGTATAGTCTGAGGGCCACTAGAGTAGGGCCAAAGGAAGGCAAGGTTGGAATGGGCACGAACCGATTCAAGGGAAATGTTAGAAAATATGATGGGGCAATAGACTCACTAGGCATTAGAACCCAAGCTAGTCTGTATAGCCCAGACTTGAATCCAGGAGGGTGTGAATTGCTACAGACCAAATGGTTGGGAGATACAAATCAAATCTTACCCCATGTACATAGAGAAGTACATATTTCATCCGTCCCATGTTGGTGGTCCGATAAGGTAGAAGGTCTGAACCACAATATTTGTTTAACATCGATATTATCATGGAACATAGCGGGGCTAGGCCCCAAACTAGTATCGCCTGAATGGTCTGACTTCATCGCTAAATATGATATCTGTCTCGTTCAGGAGACATGGATGGTGGATCCTGTATTTCGGTTGGGCTACCTTAACTTCTATGTCCCAGCTACCAAGAAGGACAAAGGCAGACCGTTCGGCGGATTAGTAGAATGGGTTAGGCAGGCTTTCGGTTGTAAAGTCCGGAACATCTTCGTATCTAATAATGATATCTTAGCAGTGAGACTTACCCTAACACCAGGGAATGTCGTAGACATTTATAATATCTATGCAAGAGGGAGCCCCGGGGGACCCAAGTCAGAAGTAAACACAGCCCTAGACGACCTAATGGATGACATGCCCAATAATATACTACCACTCATAGCGGGGGATTTCAACACGACATTTGAGCCGCTAGGACAAGAAGATCATTGCCTCACGGAAGCGGAAGATAGTAGGTGGGGTATTCCACATCTGGAGATGTCACCCGTATAAAAGTGGACAGAGGCGGCCATACAATTGAAGGGGTTATGTATGGGGAAGCGACTGAGGGCCGCTAATGGCCGAACTCCATCAGATAGACAGGGTGCCAGAACATACGATAACGGTCATAGGACAAGTCGCATAGATTATTTGCTGGTGCATTTAGAACTGTGGCACTGTCTCAAGGATATGACTATTCTGGGACGCGTAGAAAGTGACCACAACCCGCTTACCTCACAATTTAATCTAAGTATAGGAAAAGTGGTTTCAGCAAACCAGGGTGTACTAGCACCTGACCCTTTCCTAACCAATGATATGCGCCACCTAAAATGGAGTAAAGTTGTGGAGCAACCTGAGACCCTGGCTACTATAAATAAAGGCGTTACTAACGCATTACTAAAGGTGAGGTCGTGTAACAGTATCAAGGATGCTGATTCTCTTATGGCCAACACTCATATCAAATTTTTTCTCAATTAAAATCCCATTTTTGTCTGTCGGGCCACGCTAGGAAGAAAATTATAAGAATCCCGAAGGCTTGTATAATGAGGCATGTCGGCAAGCTCGGGCCGTGCTGGTCATAGCATTGAAAGAAAGGGATCCAAGTAGCGTAAGAATGGCACGGGCCGTTAAAAGAAGGCACAGAGAGAGGCTAAGAAGTCATGGAATGAGTGTAAATGGCAGTAATTAAAACAAGCATGTAGGACAAAGAACTCAAAATTGTCTGGGTTACTTTTAGATGGGATAGGGGAGCATGCTCAGATCGTCCGCAGAACATCGTAGCCCAATATTCATGGATTGACTTTTTCAAGCCCCAGTATGCAAGATGTGAGATGGAAGGAAGTATTGAAATATATCCACATACATTTTCTGAGGGGGAGGTTTTTAGTCTCAAGGAGATTGATAAGGCGCTAGATGCAGAAACAGAGGGGAGAGCGCCAGGTATGAACTGCATCCCAGCCGACGTATTCTTAAATGATAGGCAAACATGGCTTTTTTATATCGCCTACCTGGCTAATGCTATTGCACATGGAGTCGCTGTCCCCCCGTCCTGGAAAGGGGCAGAAATTATTCCAGTGTATAAAAAGGGAGACAAGTCGGTTGCAGGCAACTATAGGCCTATTAGCCTAATCGACTCAATGCAAAAAGTGATGGGTAGATTGTTTTTGGGTAAGGTTCAGACATAGATGGAGGAATCTAATATTTTGACCCCATTACAGACAGGATTTCGCCCCATGACAAGCACAACTGACCAAGTATTTTGTTTCATCACGCTATATTGGAGGACAGTAGTATTAGGGAAGGGGGCACTGTATGCAGTGTTTGTCGATTTGAGGGCAGCATTCGACCTTGTACCCCGTAGTAATTTTTGGATGGTCCTGGAAGACATGGGGATGGCTTCGGAGTTGCTTTCACTGATTGTCCGTTTACATGAGGATAACTTCGCTCGGGTCCGGTGGGGGTCGCAGGGGAAGGTGACGGAAACCTTCCCCGTTGATCGGGGAGTAAGGCAGGGATGCGTCTTGGCTACTACCCTGTTCTCCCTCTTCATCAATGGGATGGCGGACTACCTCTCCCGGGCCCCCTCGGACGCGCCGAAGTTGGCAGGTAATTACCAACCTTATGTTTGCGGATGATACTTTGATCATCTCCAAAACCCCAAGCGGCCTCCAGAGAGCCTTACATAGGTTTGAAGAATTCTGCCTTTTAGGTGGATTAGAAATAAACACTGCCAAGACCAAATTCATGTGTTTTAATGAGCACGGATCCTTTAAAGGCAGCGTATACATGAAGAGTCTCACCCTGGAACAGGTTAAGGCCTTTACTTATTTGGGCGTCACGTTACAGAAGGACATGAGCTGGAAAAGCCAACTTGCTCTGGCCGCAATAAAATTACAACAACAATCAGGGATTCTTTTATCCAACTTTAATTTCTCAGTAACGAAGCCAATAAGTCCTGTATTAGAAATATATGGCACAAAGGTGCTAAGTTCAGCCCTATACGGGGCCGAACTGTGGGGGTTCGAAAATCTGAAGGATTTGTCCCTGTCTGAGAACGCATTTTTTCGTAAGATTACCTGTGTCCTAAAAAGTACCCCGCTTAGACCTCTTCTTTTTGACTTGGGTAGGAAATCAGTAGAAGATTTAGCTAAACTTCGTCCCCTTTTATATTGGCGTAGAATATGGCGTACGGAGGAACTATCTCATTACGCCCAGGACCTAATGGATATCATTAAAGTTGATACGATCCACAAAATAAAATGGCTGAAGGAGATTAAATCGTTGATAGTGAAAATGAGTATGCTTGAGTTATGGGAGGATCCTCTCAATGTTGTCTTTCCTTCAAACAAGATCTTAAAGGAGAGATATTGGGAAATGGTCCTTTCAGTAACTTGTTCCAAAGGCCTTTCTACTCATCTCACCGGCCGGTTTTTGGAACTTAAGCCCAGACCAGTGCTGGAGAAGTATTGGGATCTCATTGAAAAGCCGCATGACCGTAAACTGTACTTCCAGTTTAGAGTGGGCACCTTGCCAACAAGGCAGTTCACTGGTAAATGGGCTGGAGCTATTGCTGATAAATGCCCAAGGTGCGTGGATCAACAAGAGTCGGCTAGTCATATACTGTTCTTTTGCCTATCATATGTCCAACCACGACGAATGTGGATAAAACCTATTTGTAATCTAATGGGCATCAGAAGGTATGTGGAGGCTATGAGAATCTTATGCTCTGACCCCTCTCCTCCACTAGCTATTGCTATGGCTAAGTTTTTGAATTGGGCATGGTCTATTAGATCAAAAATGTTACTATCGCCCAATTAGGAGTTGTTTTTTCCCTACTCTCCCATACTCTCCCAAAATCCCCATGACGTACACATTCTGATAGTAGAGACACAACCCAATGATGAATTTATAGCCGATAATAAAAACATTGCATTGCGATGTTATAAGAACGTATGAAGTTCTTGACCAATTAATTATATTTTAACTCAAAGCAAAAGCTGATTATTGTATTCGATAGTTATATATGGAATTTAATCACTTCTTAAATTATGTATTTATATTGTTTAAATATGGGAAGTTTAGACTGTATTGAATTACGTTGAAATGCTTAATTGTCTTATCGCCCGTATCGATTTATGATGAAATGCTTTTTATTGTCTATTGTTGTACTTTTATGACTTAACTGTCGAATAAAGTTATATATATATATATATATATATATATATATCCAAACTTCAGGTAGCACAAAATAAGAAAAGCCTCAGGAAATTCAATAGTTCGTTTCTTTATTGTGAACAACTCGCCAACAGTAACCTCGCTGGGGCGCAGGCATCCCTTGTAAAGCCAGACGCGTTTCAGGAGTCCAAATCCTTTCTTCAGAGGCAAGATGAGGAATGAAAGGTCGCGCTGCAGACAAACAGTTTTAATTCTAATTCAAAACACCTGCCCGAGTGGGCGTGACGCTCACACAGCCTCATGGTGTTTTTAGTCCATCTCAGTTTTCCCAAGTGGGTGCGCTTCCAAACATACCATAGTTTTCATTTTTATCAATTACCCATGTGGGTTGATGCAAAAGTCCCGGCGCTGTCACTGCCCTGCTTTGTAGAAGTTCACACGAACTGTGCAGGCTCCAGCCCTGAATTGAAACAAGCACACTTTCCTTCCGATAATTTCTATCTCCTGGCATGGAGTCAGAACGGACCTGCAAGCAGTGGGCTCTTCTTAACCGGCCGTGCAAAGCCGTATTAAATCCAAACTTCAGGTAGCACAAAATAAGAAAAGCCTCAGGAAATTCAATAGTTCGTTTCTTTATTGTGAACAACTCGCCAACAGTAACCTCGCTGGGGCGCAAGCATCCCTTGTAAAGCCAGACGCGTTTCAGGAGTCCAAATCCTTTCTTCAGTGGCAAGATGAGGAATGAAAGGTCGCGCTGCAGACAAACAGTTTTAATTCTAATTCAAAACACCTGCCCGAGTGGGCGTGACACTCACACAGCCTCATGGTGTTTGTAGTCCATCTCAGTTTTCCCAAGTGGGTGCGCTTCCAAACATACCATAGTTTTCATTTTTATCAATTACCCATGTGGGTTGATGCAAAAGTCCCGGCGCTGTCACTGCCCTGCTTTGTAGAAGTTCACACGAACTGTGCAGGCTCCAGCCCTGAATTGAAACAAGCACACTTTCCTTCCGATAATTTCTATCTCCTGGCATGGAGTCAGAACGGACCTGCAAGCAGTGGGCTCTTTTTAACCGGCCGTGCAAAGCCGTATTAAATCCAAACTTCAGGTAGCACAAAATAAGAAAAGCCTCAGGAAATTCAATAGTTCGTTTCTTTATTGTGAACAACTCGCCAACAGTAACCTCGCTGGGGCGCAGGCATCCCTTGTAAAGCCAGACGCGTTTCAGGAGTCCAAATCCTTTCTTCAGTGGCAAGATGAGGAATGAAAGGTCGCGCTGCAGACAAACAGTTTTAATTCTAATTCAAAACACCTGCCCGAGTGGGCGTGACGCTCACACAGCCTCATGGTGTTTGTAGTCCATCTCAGTTTTCCCAAGTGGGTGCGCTTCCAAACATACCATAGTTTTCATTTTTATCAATTACCCATGTGGGTTGATGCAAAAGTCCCGGCGCTGTCACTGCCCTGCTTTGTAGAAGTTCACACGAACTGTGCAGGCTCCAGCCCTGAATTGAAACAAGCACACTTTCCTTCCGATAATTTCTATCTCCTGGCATGGAGTCAGAACGGACCTGCAAGCAGTGGGCTCTTCTTAACCGGCCGTGCAAAGCCGTATTAAATCCAAACTTCAGGTAGCACAAAATAAGAAAAGCCTCAGGAAATTCAATAGTTCGTTTCTTTATTGTGAACAACTCGCCAACAGTAACCTCGCTGGGGCGCAGGCATCCCTTGTAAAGCCAGACGCGTTTCAGGAGTCCAAATCCTTTCTTCAGTGGCAAGATGAGGAATGAAAGGTCGCGCTGCAGACAAACAGTTTTAATTCTAATTCAAAACACCTGCCCGAGTGGGCGTGACGCTCACACAGCCTCATGGTGTTTGTAGTCCATCTCAGTTTTCCCAAGTGGGTGCGCTTCCAAACATACCATAGTTTTCATTTTTATCAATTACCCATGTGGGTTGATGCAAAAGTCCCGGAGCTGTCACAAAAAAAAAAAAAAGATAAAAATGAAAACTATGGTATGTTTGGAAGCGCACCCACTTGGGAAAACTGAGATGGACTACAAACACCATGAGGCTGTGTGAGCGTCACGCCCACTCGGGCAGGTGTTTTGAATTAGAATTAAAACTGTTTGTCTGCAGCGCGACCTTTCATTCCTCATCTTGCCACTGAAGAAAGGATTTGGACTCCAGAACCGCGTCTGGCTTTACAAGGGATGCCTGCGCCCCAGCGAGGTTACTTTTGGCGAGTTGTTCACAATAAAGAAACAAACTATTGAATTTCCTGAGGCTTTTCTTATTTTGTGCTACCTGAAGTTTGGATTTAATACGGCTTTGCACGGCCGGTTAAGAAGAGCCCACTGCTTGCAGGTCCGTTCTGACTCCATGCCAGGAGATAGAAATTATCGGAAGGAAAGTGTGCTTGTTTCAATTCAGGGCTGGAGCCTGCACAGTTCGTGTGAACTTCTACAAAGCAGGGCAGTGACAGCGCCGGGACTTTTGCATCAACCCACATGGGTAATTGATAAAAATGAAAACTATGGTATGTTTGGAAGCGCACCCACTTGGGAAAACTGAGATGGACTACAAACACCATGAGGCTGTGTGAGCGTCACGCCCACTCGGGCAGGTGTTTTGAATTAGAATTAAAACTGTTTGTCTGCAGCGCGACCTTTCATTCCTCATCTTGCCACTGATGAAAGGATTTGGACTCCTGAAACGCGTCTGGCTTTACAAGGGATGCCTGCGCCCCAGCGAGGTTACTGTTGGCGAGTTGTTCACAATAAAGAAACGAACTATTGAATTTCCTGAGGCTTTTCTTATTTTGTGCTACCTGAAGTTTGGATATATATATATATATATATATATATATATATATATATATATACGAAAAGAGGAGTAGGAGTAGACAAAAGTGAAGGATCCTGTCCCAACAGTCAAGGAACTGGTGGTTAAGTGCTAACCCACTTTAAGCGGTGTCAGATCAGGCCAAAATGTTTTGGAATGTCAGAAATTAGTTGAGTTGGTGTGGAAATGGGTTGATGAGGGGTGACATATGTATTTTTCTAAGCGGTGAGAGAGGAAAAATTATCAATTTGTCTCATGAGGGGCATCTAGCATGTACCTAACCAAGGCTCACGTGAAAGAGTGATACTGGCATCCTTTAATAGAAAAGGAAGTGGAATGGATGTAGGGGTTGCATCCTTTGTGTGGGGAATGACAAAACTCGGCCAGTACTCTTGTCTTTAGTAGTGGTTTCTGAGTCACTGAAGATGAAATTGGGTACCGTTTTTATGAGCCCATTTAAGTAGTAGACTCAACATAAAGAATTGCCTCACAGCTTATGGAATATAACTCCAAATAAGTAGGTCTACGCTAGATGAGTACGTATGGCAACCCTTGACCATGTTGGAATTTTTCAAAGAATGCATTTTCAAACGAAGGTGTGTCACAGACAATGAGGTTCAATGTATTTCCTGAGAGATGCACAATTTTCTTAAACGTTTGTCATTCTAGGCAACTCAGATTAATCGCCTAGCCAAACGAATGAACATAATCTTGTATTCAGACAACAACTGACCCGAGAGTACCTTTGAAACAAATGTGAAAGAACTGGTGTGAATATTAAACTGTTCCCCTCACTGTGACCTGAGTAATACCTTTTACATGTTTGAAATGTAGAGTGGCAGGCACGAAGCTCAGCCCCGCTCAGTTGAGTGACTGCTGCCCAAAACCTGAGAGGGATGGGGAGAAGAGTGGTAGTGTGTGGAGGAGTTATCAATAGCAATGCAAAAACAGATTTGACACCAAGACCTCTGTTTATGAGTTTGCTTAGAAATTGGGAAGTTTAGTCTGGGTGAAGAAACCCAGAATGGTGTGAAAGTGCAAGCCATCTTTTGCTGGCCTTTTTGTAATTGTTGAAGTGGGGAAGAATGTGGTCAAACTGTCGGTGGGTGAAGTTCGGAGTATGTGATGCTTCAGCACAATGTAATGCTTCAGTCAACACTCCTGAAGCCCCAATGAAGTTGGCTCCAGTGATGGTGTCGTCCATTCACCTGTTCTGTGGTTCACCAGGCCTGGATTTCATTGTGGAACTTCATCAACTGAGTACATTGCAATCTCATTTCCAGGAGAAGAAAATAGTGTGGTAGACAGACCATGTTTCACCTTAGTCCTATCTATTTCCAGAATTTATGTTGTCATCATATTTTTAAGTTCCCTTTGTTGCTTTCCGGTTCTTTTGCTATGACAGCATGATGTTCTTGTTTGCCTTCTGTAACTTTTTATTTTACACCAATATAACCCTTGCTCATTTTTTTTCTTTTATTAAAAGAAGGGTATGTGTTGTTATTATCATCCTCAGCTCTTGTAATAGTGATGTCATGCAAAACTACAATAGGTGACGGAGAACTCTCATTGCTGTGAGTTTTGGCAGAAAACGTTGCTGGGATGCTGCAAGACTAGATATTGGTGGTGATTTGTTTCCTGACTTCTGTGCTAATAAACCACTGGTAAAAAAGACCTGTGTTGTGTTTCTCCAAGCCAGAAACCAGAGGGTTGACCATTTTAAGGTATTTACCTATTAGTGACCTACCCCCAGATGCATCAAGCACCCATTTTGCTATTACTTATTAGCGAAAAATAAGGATTCGCTAATAAGGAATAGCAAAATGCTATGCATGAAGAAATCACAAAAAAATTTGCGATTTCTTAAAATTCCTTAATTGCGACTCGCAAATTGCGAGTCGCAATTAAGGACTACCTCCCCATTCATTCCTATGGGCCTAGAGGCCCATAGGAATGAATAGGAAGACAATCTCAATTAGAAAATCGCAAATTGAGATTGCAATTTCAAGGGTGCCAGGGTGTCAAAAGGACACCCTGTTGCACCCCTGAAATCTGCATATGGGTACATTTTGCACACACACATGCCCTAAGGGCATGTCTGTGTGTAAAATGGAACTTTGAAAAATGCACTTTAGTGCATTTTTCAAAGTTTTCGCAAATTACCATGAAGTTCAACTTCATGGTAATTTGCGCCCCCTATTAGCGAAATCGCATTTTTTTTTACTTTAATACATTGCATTTAAGGAATCTCAATTTGAGATTCCTTAAATGCAATAGCAATTTAAGTAATTGCAATTTTGGGATTTCTTAAATTGCGATTTTTGCATTTGGGATGATGCATCCCAAATGCAAAAAATACCGGTCGCAAAGGGGCAGATTCTGAGAATCTGCTCCTTTGCGAGCAGTTTTTAGCTTAATGCATCTGAGCCATACTCTTTTTGGGAGAAGGATTGAACTTTCTCAGGGATTTTGGTTCACCACTGAAGTGCTACCAACCTATATGTGGATATGGGCACATTTCAATGATGGAAACACTCAAAATTTAACGTACCTCTCCTTTAAAGAGTCAGAGGTAAGGATCATCCTTTCTGAACTCCACTCTTCTAATTAACCGTCTACAAAGGGTATTACCCAACAATTGTTACACATAAAGAGCCATAAGGAGAAGACAGTGACATACAAGTATACAACAACAGCTTCAGAACTACAAAATGCGGACTAAGAGACAACAGAATTACAAGAAAAGTCCAAAGGTGGAGGACAGAAACAGGCAGCTCAAGGATTAAGCCAATATGAACAAGAAAACAGTGCAAAAAGCAAAAGTTCAAAAATCCACTAGCAGAGGTTGAAAAGCAAAAAGAAAGATCACATTGAACGTGTTATGAAGTGGTAGGAAGTGATTATGTACCCTTTGTACAGGCAAGTGGCTAGGTGACTCAAAAGGTAAGAAAACAAGAGGCACCCATTTTGGCTTGTAACACTGTCAGCAAATTGTATGGCGGTGGCCATCTTAGCCTGCGAATATCTTCCATCTTAGATGAGGCCTTGACACTTGAAAGTGCTGACCAACAGAACCGAAACAGGAAGTTACTCCTCCCCTCAGAGCGAGATTGTAGCCTTAAGCCCTGTAAGAGTAGAAGAAATGACCCGGTTACTTACCGGTAATCTTCATTACTCCGAGTATAGTCTTCCTCGCCACATGACTAACAAAGCGAGCTTCAGCTCCACACCAGAACCCTACAAAGCAAAAAATCAGCCTTCCATGCCTGCCAACACTTCCCAATATGGCCGACCCATTACCACCTGACCTCTATAAGAGGCTGGCCGGCCCAACTACTCATCCTGAAACCACCAAGCACAACATGAAGCCGATAGCCAGACAGGGAGGGAGGGATGGGAGCTCATGTGGCGAGGAAGACTATACTCGGAGTAATGAAGATTACCGGTAAGTAACCGGGGCATTACCTCCTCGTTAGACTTCCTCGCCACATGACTAACAAAGTGAGCGCATACCAAAGCCAAGCGGCTTCATGGACACTCACAAGAAGCCACGGACCAGGATGGGACCCCACGGAACCGGACAACCAAACAGGCCAGACGAGCGGAAGAACCACCCAAGAGAGGCAACCACGAGCCAGAAGAACCAGCCCGGGGCCGAAAGACAACGCAAGGGCCGAAAACCCGGACCCCCGAGACACGAAGTGCCGCCAGAAAAAAAGTCCCCAGGATAGACCGAAGGAGGACAGAGAATGCACGGCACCAGACAGCACTGAGCCAAAGGTAACAGCAACAGACCCCAGAAGAGAAAGCAGCAACCTGTCCACAGGAAATCAGCAAGACACACCGACAGCCAAAAGTGAGCGGGGCAAGAGCCCAAGACACAAAGGGCAACCCCACCACAGCGACCAAATCGAGGAAGACGAAACGCCCAGAAGCCCGCCAATGGAGGCCGAAGGGCGGAAGAGAAGAGGCCAAGCTACCAGAAAGGAAGCGAACGGGCACCAAAGAGAACAGAGGAGCCCACCTCCGTACAGGAGGAAAAAGAAACCTCCCACACCTGGAATTGAACACACAACACCGAGGGGAAGAGTGTAAGACCACAACAAACAGGCCACAGGTACTCACCCAGAGGACCCTAAGCAGAAGAAGAAACAGAGCCCAAAGGAAGGGGCACGAAGCGCAGCGGGCCGAAGCGAGCACCCAGGAGAAAACAGGGCGAAACAAGCTCAAGCACAAAGCCAGGCTGAAAGCGCAGGACCCGGTCAGGGAGAAAGCGCAGGACCCCGTCAGGGAGAAGAGAATCAGGAGTAGCACCCCCGGGCACCGCCGGAAACAAAAACCAGCAAGGGAAAGCCAGAAAGCAGGGACAGGACACGAAACCAGAGCCCGCATAAAGGTCCAACACGGACCAAAGATCAACAACGCTCAAGCCAACCATCGCAGCAGCGGACGCCAATGGAGAAGCACTCAGGTGAGCACCACCAACCTGACAAAAAAACCCAGGCCAGTACACAGAGAACCTAGACCCAGAACCCCTGGAAGTAAAAGGACCCCAGGAAAGTGCAAAGCCATGGACCCGAGGAGAACCCCTAACCAGACACCAAGAGGCCTGACCCACAGTACTGCAGGAGAGCAGACGAGAACAAGAGCATACAGGGCAGCACGGCCGGAGCCAGAAGAAAAGAGACCCAGGCAAGGACAGCACCATTGCGCCAAGAGGTCAAAAGGGGCAAACCCCGCAAACACCCCGGAGCACGAAGCAGGGGAGAAAAACCACCCAGGAGAGTAACCAGAAGCCCCCACAGGGCCAGGGCAAATCCCAGAGAAGCCAAGAAAGGGTGACAGAAGCAGACCCGGCAGCGACCGGGAACCCCGGCATGCCCCAAAGGGAGGCAAAGGCCCCAGCACCTGGGAAGGACAGGGACCACACAGGAGAGGAAGCCCGCACCCAGGAATACCCAGGCTGCGACCCACCAAGGTGCAAAGCAGTCCAGATCCGGCCAACATCCCAGAGCAGAGGAGGACAGATGCACACAGGGCAACAAAGCCAAGGGACCCAGGAAGACCAAGGACGGGAAGCGTGAC